>NW_023643931.1:90446-102946 GCF_015228065.2 Penaeus monodon | reverse complement strand
TATATCCCTAAAGAAGGCTAAGTCATCATACTTACAGAAAAAAAACTGAAACATGAAAAAAGCAGATGACGTACGATAAAACCAAAACTCCTTTCAGTTTAATTTTTCCTAACAAATAACAATATAATGGAAATACGAAATTTGACTACCACTAGAAATCCATACAATTCAAGAAATGCATAAAAATTAGCAAGACCCCAAACCCTCACCCGGTCAAAGCGAACCGAGTCCCCATAATAGCAAACGGAAATTCATTGTCATTGAGCAACCTTAGTTTGCCGAGGCCTCAATCGCGCCGCGAAACATTTGCTATTATCTCCTTAAATATTGACGGTGATAAGGAACACTACACCTCTCCTCAGACCCGCAGCTCTCTCTATCCAGGGGAAAACCCGTAAAGAGAGGCCCAGCAGTCTGAGGGGGTCGAGTCTAGGCTCCTCTTTTCCTCACCCCTCTCTCTCCATCATTGCACCCCTCATCCCTCACCCGCACATCAACCCATCACTTCGACCTATGTACCGAAATACTAAAATCAAAATTAACCGCACGGTGATTAGTGACAGGGGTATTTTAGGGACTGTGAAATTCTTCGAGGGTATGAGCTTTTCTCGCGGACCTCTCATAGCTGCTGGGTTTACGCAACTCGGGGGGTATCTTCCCATTGAGGAAGACCCTAATATTTTTCGAATTTTAGAAAGGACGAGAGACTCCCATTTCAAACATTTCACTCTGCATGACACCTCAGCCAACAGAGTGAAGTATTTTAAGATAGTCCTCTCTCTTCTCGTAAAAGAAGCGATCGCTAGAGGTAACCTCACCAGAAAACATGTTTCCCTCCCCGTTTTTTTTAAACATTTTACGCAGGATGGGCTTTACAAAGGCGAGATCCTTCCTGCCCTCGAAGAAATTTTCCCGTTTGATGGAGGAAAAAGAAAAAGGGTTACCACCTACCTCCACCGATATTTCTAGAGATTTAAAAAAAAGTGTTTTCAAGTGTGTGTGTGGGGTGTGTGTGGGGTTTTCAAGGTAGTTATAAGATTGGTATTAAAAATGTTTGTGTTTACTGAAGCTCTCATAGCTGCTGGTGCTCCTTTTGTGTAGTTTTTAGATATTACTAGAGATAAGAAATGTGGGGTATCAAAGTAGTTATAAGATTAATATTAACTGAAAAAGAAGAAATTCTGTGAGCTTTTCTTTCTCGCAAAAGCGTTTCCAAATTAGTTATAAGATTAGCATTTACAAAAAAAAAAAAAAAAAAAAAAAAAAAAGTATTAAGCATGTGTTTTTTTATAAACCCCTTAGAAAAACTGTATTAACTGTTTATGTTATCTTCTTTATTGATAAAAAAACGTGTATTATCTACAAAACAAAAGAAAATAATAAAATATAAAAAAAGATCACTCTTTCACTTACCCCTTTTAATACTATTACTACTACTAATAATAACTTGGATGGTAAAGAAAGAAGGATTTTGATTTGTTCCAATGGGTTTATTTTATTATAACTCAAGAATGGTATACATTTTACGTATTGCATTTTTACGTAGTAACGAAAGAAAAAGATTATAAACATGTACACAATGGAACAAAGTTATATTTGATATATTATAATTACATACTGAATTTTATTAGTAAACATGTACACAAGGAACAAAGTATATTTGATATTTTATTATTACATACTGAATTTTTATTAGTAAACATGTACACATGGAACAAAGTATATTTGAATATTATTATACATACTGAATTTTATAATGATAATAATAATACCAGCATTATGGTAAAAACAATGATAATAACAAACAATGTTTGAAAAACAAAACAAACTCTCTTCTCTTCGGTTTTCTTAAACCCCCTTGCTTCTTTTTCTTCTTTATCGTCCCCCTTCCACCCTCATGTTCCCTTTCCCTTTCTCCTCCTCCTCCCCCCTTTTCTTTCCCTGCTCCTCCTCCTCCTCCTCCTCCTCCTTTTTCTTTTCCCCTTCCTCCCCCTCCTCCTCCTCCTCCTCTTTCTTTCCCCTTCCTCCTCCTCCTTCTCCTCCAGGTTTGCAGATGGTAAAATTTATCATCATAAAAAAAACATTAGCAATTTTTTAAAAACATTCTGCTGTCGTGCCGGGGGAAAACCATGCTGAGCGAGGGAATTCTCTGAAAGTGAAAGTTTACATCAGTGTAGTATTCATTACTTATTGATCTTTTTTTAGTATCATTAACCTTTACAGTACTTACCGGAACAGACTTCCTCGATAGTCATCTTCTTTTACGGGTTTCCTGCTGGTGCTGGTGCTGGTGCTGGTGCTGCTGCTGCTAGATTCGCGGTCGGTTGGACGCGAAAATGAATAGCATAAAACCCCCATTGCTTATATATGTATGGGTAGAGAACCGCTTGCGTATCATTCATTCATTCATTCATTATTATTATCATTATTATCGATATTGCTTATATTCACATTCCCCCGGCAAAAATGTATTTTCCATTGTTGATTGACATTCCTTTTTTTACAAAATTAACATGGCGGCATGTTATAGTTTTTATATTAGGATTCAATACTTTTCTGTCGTTACCCTTGTAATCCGTTTTTACTAAATACCGAGAAAGGGTTCCTTAATTTAAAATCCAAACCCCAATCTTGCTATGATATAATTAAAAATAATATATAAGCATCACATACATAACTTTTTGTATCCTGAATCTTGTATCTAGGTAGCTAACGCGTCTTTTTTCTGAATGCGTATCGATAAACGCTCGGATAAATGGTAAATACACACCCGGATGCATACCATAGGAATCCATAAAAATAATCTTATGGGTTGTAACCACGCATAAAATCCAGTGTCCCATGCGCGTGGGGTTTTCTCTACGGGGTAAAATATTCACTACGCTTATCATCATCATCGCCCCGGCTCGTCCATTTGTTTTCTTTACTTCTCCAGTCGGTAAATTGGAGTATTTCATCAGAAGAAATACATCCCATGAATCTGATGTTTGGGTTATGATTACGAATAATCTCTCGTGCTTTTCCTACTAATATCCCCGCTTTTCCCTTTTATTTTTATGCTTTAATATCGGACAAAATACCTCTATCGCTATTGATCGATAAACGCCCTTGTGTATCACCATCAAAACAAGAATTTATTAGCATTCATAGGTTGCTTCAAATTTTCCCAAAACAATTCGTAGGGTTGCCGGGTTGTTCCAGAGCAATGGAGTCTGCTAATTTTTTCCGCTTGTAGATCTAATACCAATAACGTTCTACCTGTAAGAAAGCATCCCTCGTGACAACGTGATCTTTTTCTATCCCGATTTAGTTTATACGTGGGAATAAGCATTGGAAAATGGTAAGAGAAATCAACGTTGATATTTTAAACGGATGCTCCTAGTTTTCCTAAAACTGTTATGATCGAAATAAAAGGGGTTTCCTTTTTAAAAGATCCAGCAAATGCGTCCATGTCACACTGAAAAGTACAATTTTTTCCCGTATAACGCTTTGCCAGGGTAAGTCTATTGAAAATGTTTGTTGTCCTAGAGAGATGATGTATGTTTTATATAGAGATTTTGTGTATAAAATAATCAACGGAGTTGCCCCGGGTTTCTGAAGCGAGGCGTTTAGTGCGAGCATCGCTTGTGGGTGGGGTCTCAGTCTTGTAATATGCAATTTGGCTAAATCTACAACGAATCTGGGTTTCATGTTCTCATCCGAAGTGCTCAGTGGAAGAGAATTCCAGCCTAATGCGCACGTCAACATTGTCCAATAAATACCCATCGCTTGTAGCCAAGTCTAACAAAAGAGGTGCGCATAGGTGCACACCGTGGTTTTTCACCTCCTTCGTTACTCTATTTTCGAGGCGATTCAGATTTAAAAAGTATTCTTGGGTGTAATCTTTTTGTATCCCTGAGCCTTTATTGTCGTCATAGAAGAACATGTTTCGTGCGAGCGTCTCTCTCTTAGATATTGACATTCCTGTTAACATTCGAAGCTGATTTGAAAAGCGAATGGAGGGCGTTATTTACTAAGACAATAGGTTCATCCTCTTCTATGTTTTCCTTAGCATCCCCCTTAATGAGATGTAGTTTTAGTTCTAGCATTAAGGTCATAGAGACCTCTCCGCTCAGCAAAGAGCGAAAAATAGGGATATGCTTCCCCTAATCGTAAGAGCAAACCATACGGTTTAGCAGTAACACAGGAGGGGAGGAGGACTATCATTACACTTGTAATGAAGGAACTTGAGATATTTATTGCCCCCCGCAAAAATACGTCTCTCTGCCCCCTCCTCCTCCTCTCCCCGACCTACATTCGACGGGTAAAAGATGTTTTTGAAATGGATGCTGGCACGGAAGTCTAGAAGCTTAACTACTTTCGACTCATCTCTCCGAATAAACTCCTCCTCCTCCTCAGCTGTAAGAAGAGCCTGGGCATAATCCTCCTCCTCCCCCTCCCTTTCCTCTCCCTCCTCCTCCTCCTCCTCCTCCTCCTTCTTTTTCTTCTCCTCCTTCTTCTTCTTCTCATCTACTACTACTACTACTTCCTCCTCCTCCTCCTCCTCCCTCTCTTCCTTCTTCTCATATACTAAATACAGCTCCTCATCCGCATCCTCTACGTCCCCCACCCCCCTTTTCTTCTACACTGCTCTTCTTCTTCTTCTTCTTATCACCGAGAGCTCCTGCAGTAGCAGGACCTGCTAGGGCCACTAGGAGGTGGGGTGGATAGCTAGCTAGCTTGCTAGCTTGAATGGTTGGCCGGTAGGCTTGGCTGACCGGTAGGCTGGCTGGTTGGCTGGCTGGCTGCTGGTCGGTAGGCCGGCTGGTCTGTAGCTGGCTGGCTGGTCTGTAGGGTGGCTGGCTGGCCTGTACGCTGGCTGGCTCGACTTCGGCTCCGGCTTTCCCCGACGACGACCCACGACGGGGACGACGACCCACGAGGACGACGACAGAGGTCCCCCCCCCCCTAGCTGGGTGGAGACAGCACCCTACCGACAGCAGCGGCAGCAGCAGCAGCAAGCAGCAGTAGTAGCAGCAGCACCAGCAGCAGCAGTATAGCAGCACCCAGCAGCAGCACCAGCAAACAGCACCGGCAGCAGCACGGGTGAAGGAGGAGGAGTTCTGATCTCGCTCCATTCGGGCCCTCCTTTTATACGGTTGGTAAAGGAGTTTTTATCCATGACTATACAGGTTAAGTACATTTTTTAGCCGTTTAAAACGATAATCATCATTATTACCCATTATTTATTTATGGATTCCTCCTCCAATCGTTCTTTCTTTTTTTTTTTTTCTTTAATGAATATATGTGTGATCGAGCTCCCCTTATTCAATACAAGTTCTTTAGGAATCCCTGCTATATCCCTAACTAACAGAACAACATCAGGTAATTTGTGTGGTGGATTTAAGGGCTGTTCTCTCGACCGATAATCGGAGAACATCAATAATATTCACATTCTGAATAGGATTTGTTATATCACCTTGATTATTCAGCTAATTAGCGGATTTTTATTGAGTAATCTAAGATTCCTTCCATATAATCACGCTCATTTGGTTTGAAGTAGATTTTCATGAGCGATTTAACGGCATCATCATCACCATCCCTTTGGATTATTATTTTTTTTTTTTAAAAAAGGATTTTTCAGTCGTCTTTGATTTTATAGAACAAACTAATTTCACTTCGTCGGGAAGGGTTTGTTTGTTTTTTCGTCTTGAACGCATATAACCGATGGGGGTATGGTAAGTACTTGACCCTTTACCTTTACCTTCATTCTTCTTCTTCTTCCTCCTCCTCCTTCTCCTCCTCTCCCTCCTCCTCCTCCTCCTCCCCCACATTGCTTGCGACCTCTTTTCCTTTTCCTCGTCTATCAACAGGCACGGCGACGCTCCACTTTGTTACGTGACCGCATATTTCGACATCTGCGATGTGAGTTTTGCGTCGTAACCCGCGGGGGCGTCTGCCCCTTGAAGGATATAGGGGCACTCGTAGGCTGCTGCTGCTGTTGTTCTTGTTGTTGTTGTTGTTCAATATTACCTCCTCTTTCCGTGGTAACTGGCACCAAGCACACTGTCAACTACAAACTTAGGGATTAGGCAAAAATCTTTGATTACAGTACCATCTCCAGCAGATAACTCATTGCGAGAGAAGCCCGGAGGGGGGGGATATAGCTAACGGTAAAATGATACCGAGAAGGGAACCACCCTTTTTGAGATTGCAGGAGTTTCTTTTTTTTTACGGAGAAGGGTTCTCGATTGAGCAATCCTCTTTATAATGACTAATGTGGTTTTAGTTTCTTTAGTAGTTTTTTAAATCCAGTGGTAGACGTTTCGTTAATATCTTTGAAAATATCCGCGAAATGCAGTCGATATGGTTCTTCTTTAACCCGCAATTATTTTTTTACGTTTTTTTCTGAGATACTTTACTCAGCAATCTAATAATCTGGATGTTCTTTCTATCCTCTCCATCCATTATCGCTGCTGCTATTCATTCCTTATTATGTCGGAAATTCGCTTTGATTTACCCATGAATCAAACTTTTTCGGTCATCCAAGGAATGTTACGAAAAATTTTCTCTGTTTTTTTCTTGCTTATTGTACTTCTTTAGATCTTTTATAGGGTAAAACTCAGGAAGACAGTTTCAACTAATTCTTCCGGCATAAAACACCCTAAATTTTTTTCCCCGCTTAAATCTTCCAATGTAAAAACCCGGTATTTGGGTTGCTTCTTATCAATTAATTTTATTCGAAATATTTCTTCCGTATTTTTTCTGTGAAAAACCTCGGTGAAAGGATTGCTTGATCTCGCTCCCGTCACCACCCTAACGGTCGTTCCCATCGCCATGAAGAACTAATTGTTTTTTCTAGTGTTCGGGTTCTTTATACATACACGTGAATTGCTTTTGAATGTCTGCTGGTTTGTTAGCTTATGCACTTCGGGCGGAGTACGTCCTCGGGGGTGATTTTATGTATTCTATTGTTATAGGCATTTACGATATCAGGTAAAAAATCGATATATTTCATTGTATTTTTGAGAGTAAGATATCGATAATTTTACCTTTTAGCGTCCTAATGGCTCTTTTCCGCCAAAGCACTCCTTAATTTCTTGGCTGAAGGTGTTATATAGTATAATTTTTTTTTTCCTCTAGATATTTTTTCAAACGCTATTATAAAATTCGGTTCCATGATCAGTAAATATCCTCGATATTCCATTAAACTCCTCGGATTCTAACACTGAAATAAATGCTTGGCAGTTTCTGATGCGGTTTTTTCCCTTTTAGGGGGATGCACTCGCAAAATTCTCGAAAACACATCAATACATACTAACAATACCCAATATTCCTGTTTTTTATGCTTCAGGTGTTTTCAAATCACCTAATCACACGCTAAAATCACGCGTGGTTTCGGTGAGAGTATTTTTTTGACGGGAAAAACGTTTATTTTTTTAATCTGTGGAGAGTGTAAACTCTACTTCTCTTTAAAAAAACCTCTAATTTCACTCGAGCGTAATATCACGACGCTTTTCTTTTGATGCGCGGTATAGATCTTTAACACTCCCTAACCCGGGAGCTGGTGAATAATTCTCATATACCTCGCGAATATGTTTTCTTTTACATCCATTGATATACGTGCTAGTGACCGTTTGTTGTTGTTGTGATAATGTCAGTACGAAACTGTACTTCGGTAGGAGTGCGAATATCTAAAACAACCAAGAGGTATGAATAAGGTATGAATGAGAATGAATATCTTTTACAATACAAAAGATGTATTTGACCGGTTTTTGATTGGGGTCCCTTTGTCAGAAATACATACATCAGAGAAATTACATAGAAAAAATATATCATGCGTGAACTGACAAAATACCTGACTGTGACCTCCTATTTGTTTTCTCGCAGAATTGTTGCCGTGACCTTGGGTAATCTGAACCTACCCATGCCGTGTTGACATTACTCTCCTCGCGATGTATGCTGCTTCCATTATTTTTTTTTTTAGTTTTTCAGTCCTCCATGGACTATTTCTGCGTCCTTCCAGTTCGGTAGATGTCCAGCTTTATCTACATGTACCACCATGGCATTGGAAGTTCTGTGGTGACGATGTCAGATCGATGTTCGCTGATCCTGGTGCTGAAACCACGGCCTGTTTCCCCAAAGTATGTTGTATCGCAACCGCTGCAGGGGATGCGATTACAAAACTACAAGGGTTGCTTTCGGGCTGCTTTCTGTACGTAATAAGTCTGTATCTTTTCCCCGGATGTGCTGGCATTCTCACTGTCTTGCCGAAGTATCTCTATCGCCTGGGAAATTTTTCATAAACGGAAAACTGGAACATTACTAGAAAGGGTGGGGGGGTCTGCTCTTACAAGTTGCCTCCGCCTTCTTTCTAGGTTTAGCTGGAAGCCTGGGGGGATACTTGTGTTTCATGAAAGAACAAATTTTAATAAGCAACCTCATCCTGAGAAACTCAGGTTGCAGATCCCATGCTCGGGGAAGAACCCAAATCACAACACCAATTTTGTTTTGTTGTGTGGGGGGAGTAAAAGGGATAAAATCTCTTTATTTGTAGGTTTTCTGTATACAGAAAAACATGGCCCATCGTCACCCCCGTGTCACAGTGTCCGGGAAAGGTAGTTTGTGATTCTCCTCCTCCTCCACGGTAAACTGGATTTTCTCTAAAAGGGTTGAGCCGCGTTAGCGTATTTTTGCAAGCACGCCCCTCCTGGGGACAATAAAGAGGCTCTCTGCTAGCAAAGCCATGTTGAATTCTGCCGATTATATCCCTGTAGTTATCCCCTCTCCAGCGTCCCCCTGAACAGGCAAGCCATGACGGCACTAAAGGGGGGAGCCCTGGCGGACCACTAATCTGCGGGTATTCATCCCCAGCAAATTGAAGTAGCCGAAGTCCACGCAAAACTTCACAAAACAAGTGGTGTCTCGGCGGGGGAGTTCTGCGTCATCAAAAGAGCTGGTGACCCTCTCGCTGCCCGGACTGCTCCGTCGGGGGGGGTACTTGGGAAAAAGAGGGATTTTACATAAAAACGGGCAAGTTTTTTTATTTTTTTTTTACACCCGGAATTCTGGGACTCTGTGGGGTCCTGGGAGTTCTTTAGGTGGGAATCACTATGCCCCCATGCGCCAAAGGGGTTTAGAAAATATTTGGGCCAAACATTGGGACGCTGCCAATACCAAGGTGATCGGCCCCTCATGGCCCCCCTGGTTTGTGTCCCTTTGGGGAGACCTCTCGGGACGGTTGGGGGGCCCCCTCTTCCAGCAGGAAAAGTAGGCGTTTCCTTGGGCTGAACGTAAAGTAAATCCCCCGCCTTTTTCAACATCATTAAAATTTGCATGCCTTCCCATAGAAAAGCTACCAGACTTTTTGCAATTTACTGCGCTGCTATAATTATCTCTAATTAGCAAAATGTTTGAAGATGGGTATATCTATACTGTAGAGGATCGCTTTTTTCGGGGATACACGATTTGGGATGGATATTCCTTTTTTTTATGGGGTGGTTTTCCGTGCCCAATAACCCCTTTTCAATTTCCCCTTTACTCTTTTACAATTTCCCCGAACCACTCTGTTTTCCCCGGTTTAACCCCTGCTAAAATGATCCGCTGGGTTTGGGGAAAAAAAAAAAACCCCGCCTGAAAATCGATAATTTGCAACACCACATACGCCCGACAGCTGTCAAGGGCATCTGGTCCCACACCTTGCTTGTTTGCTTGCGAGATTTGCAAATTTTCTGGCTTCGCCCGACCCCTTTCACTCTGGCCCGTCCTGTGTCACCCTTTTTTGGCTGTCCTCATTTGTGGTCTACCTGGGTCTTCCCCGTGGCGGTGGGAGGGGCCACAGGCGCTCCTGTAGCCGGGTGAAAGCTCTCGCAAAATCTCTTTACCACACGGGGGCTGTGTTCTTGGGCTTTGTCTTGGGAAATTGCGTGTGAAAACGCAATTCTCCAAGAAAATTACATTTGGGGCGTTCGGCTCGCCGCAATGTTCACATCTCTTCTGTTCTATGGTTTGTAAAATCTTCCATGCACAGGGGAACCTGGCACATTCTGTGCGAATGACTTCTTACCTCGTTGTTTATTTCAAAGTGCCAGTGGTTCTACCTGTGGCATCTGATATCAGCTGGCCGAGGGGGAATTCTCTTTTTCCTCTCTTAAAGCTGCGGGGAAAAGGGTTGGCCGTCCGTACATTTCCCCCTAAGTATTTTCGGCTCTATGTATTTTCATGGGTTAGGGGCATACCCCTGCCGATTTCGGTAATCTGTCAGCAAGCTCATTGCCTCTGATCCCTATTGGCTGGGAACCCGTTTATGATAATTCTTCTACCCTGGCAAGAATCCTATGTGCTAGTGTGCGGTGTTGTCAGGGTAGATGTTTCAGTGGTGACGCTGTGAAAACAGTCGGGCTCCTTTGGAGTCTTGTTTATGACTACGGTTTCCTTTTCCCCCCGGACGCGTGGCTCAGTGCCCCATATAGCAACTGCCCCTGCTGTACGAGGAGGGGGTTGTCTTTACCCTTTGGATATTTTGGCATCCCTTCTGCGAAGCCGGCGCCTGCAGTGTGGGTCAAGGGATCGACCGTCCTCCGTGTAACATGTTCTGCTCCTGGAGGGGTGGATGGGTTTCAATGACCCCTGGGTTACCACAAAACCCTGTATAATGCGCTTAAGACCATCAGGGGGACAAAAAACAAGGGGCAGCATACCCCCCGCCCGCCCCCCGCCCCCCGCGCCCCAGACCTCGCCGTCGCTGCCCCCCCCCCCCCCCCCCCAGATGAGGGGAACAAGGAAGAAGAAAAAAAATATTACTTAAATATATTTCGGGAAATATATCTTTTTAATACATTATGTTATTATGTTAGAGTTTGTTTTTTTTAAAGCGTATTGCGAGACCATTCTTGTTGACTTCTTTTCTCTTTTTTAGGTATAAAAGGGCGAACGGGCCTAGCGGGGTTTGGTAAAAAAAAAATTTGAGGGAAGTTTGGTAGGATGACGAAAAAAAAGAAGACGACACGAACACACAAGAGGAAAAGGACCCCACATCAGCACATAGAGTGCGTATGTGGAGTATGGGTTGGTTTTACATTTTTCGATTCCCAAAAATTTTCACACGCCTATCGGGTTTTTGGGGTTAAAATTCGGGAAATTTTCCCAATATGATGATTAACATAGAGAACACTGGGGAAACCCCCTCCCCTGTAAAAATCTACCCCCGAATTTACCATTCTATTTCCCAAAATGAAAATACAGGGGGAGAAGGAGATTTTTTTCCCAATCTAGTCATACCTAATCAAAACATATATCATAATGAAAAGATTTTTAATGACTCATTGAGAATGGACCAAAATTTTCTTGTCGATTAGAAGAATTTCTTAGCGAAACTGAAGGTTCTCCGGGTCATCCCAGAGTGATTACTGGTTTTAAAAAAAGCGTCTACAAATGGCCTTGGGGTTATTCAAAACCCCGTGATTTATATCTTACCCTAAGGGAGTTAGAGGGGGAAATGTTATTCAACCCCCAAATCGAAAAAAATAGTTGTTTATTACAAATTCTTGCTATACCAATTTTAGAAGATCACCCAAAAATGGTAAAAAAGTCGATCATGGTTTCCGCATATTTTAGAGGGGGGAAGCTAACAGGGATTTTAAATTTGGGGGGGTTATAAGCAAAAAATTTCATGGAAAATATTGCAAATTTTAAAATCTTAATCGGTTCTCCTTTTTATTTGAAAAAGCTCCAAAGATTCCTCCTTGCTAGAAAAATATAATAATAAAAAACAGGAGTCTCTGGCAAAGTCATGATTACTTTGCGGGAAGGATCAAAGAAAACCTCAAAAGAATTGTTTCCCTTTTTTATTGCTAGGAGATCCCATGTGCTCTCTTAAAGGGTTTTTTGCTATTTATATCGCGACTAAAGCGTCCGCTAGAAATATTGTTGTCGGTTTGTCTAACCGGGGTTTATTTTCAGCTGTTGTATGATGCCACTGTAAAACCCAGACGTTTCTCAAACCCTTGTTTATTCTTTAAACCAGGGAGTTACCTATTTTTTTTAAAACCCCATAAAAGCTATCCTCCCCCCCAAAGTAGCTTTCTTTGCATGGAATGCATTGTCGAAAAAAATTGTATTAAATAACATCTCTGTGTAAGCTATGCATCGGGGATTGCATATAGTTATATTCCATAATAAAAGGGGAGAGTCGTAGATTCTTTTCATATTGCGGGTCCGATGCTCGAAAAGCATTTCATTGAACGACTTATGCGTGTTTGGGGGGGTTTAAAAAAAAAATTTTCCTCCCCCCACATACAGGGGAGGATATCCGAAGTTCTAAAGGGAGATTCGTGCTGTGTGGGGGGGTACTCACTTTACCGAAGGGGTGAGAAAAATCGACTCATGATCACATGATGCTTCCCAAACAATTTTTTTGGGGGTGTTTCACCGCTGTAAACCCTTCAGATGCGAAAAAAGAAAAAAAAATTACCTGTTTTTTTGCTTATAAAAGACTATGATATACTACATTTTAAAGGATT
>NW_023643931.1:72946-75446 GCF_015228065.2 Penaeus monodon | reverse complement strand
GAACTACTCCCGAGGTTCGAAAAAGAAGAATGACGTTAGCACCCAGTAGCGCGATGAGGACGGGAGAGCGCTGACGCGAGATGAGGACGAGCATGTTGGGAGACGGTGAGGGCTATGCACAGACGTCAATGGTGACCATGAGCAGTCTTGGGGCATAAGATACCCTCTGGTGCCACGGCCAATCTACCGCCGCCCCACACCTCCTCAGAGCGACCCCAGCGAAGCGAAGAAAGCCGCACTGATGAAGATTTTTGGGTTTTCTGAGAACTGATTTACAATTACGGTTACTTTTGTTTGAAAGAATTTTGTTTGTTCCGAGACTAATTTCATGTAAATTTTCTGTGATTTTGTTCAGGTTTAGTATGCTTGATAGGGGGGGTAATATGCTATGCCAGTGGGTCTTTGTCTCTGTGCCAAACATGTGTTAACATGAAAAGGATGACCTGGTCGGGTGCTCACATGAATGGACTGGGCAAAACATGACGCAACTGCTGTGATAGAGGAGCGTAAGAACAACCCAAGAGACGGAGTTTGTTGCTGCTCCGGTGAAGACCTTCTTGTGTGCCCTTGTGACCTGATAAACTTTGTGTTGCCCTGTTTATAACTGTATTGTGCTGGTACATGCGGTTTTCCTCCCTGTATTGTGCCTATAGAAAAGTGTACGGTAATAACTTGTGTATAAAGGAAGGACTGTCATTTTGTGTTTATTTCGTGCCCTACCTCGCCACTTGGCGTTCCCCTGGGTGTGTTCTGGGACGCTGTGGTGCTCGTGCCTCTTGGAGCTTTTTTCAGTGTTCATGACCCTGTGGATAGCACGCCGCTGCTACGCTGCCGTGTGTGGTAGCAGAGAGACGAGGCGGTCCGGCGTAACACATAATATATATATATATATATATATATGATATATATAATATATATATATATAATATATACGTATATAAAACATACATGTTGGGTGTGTGTGTGTGGTGGTGTGTGTTTGTGTGACATGTGTGTTGTAGATATATAATATATCTATATTAGATATATATATAATATATATATAATATTATAATGTATATATATTATATATCTTTATATTAGATAGTTTATATGTACTATCTATCATTCTGATCTATTTATCTATTTATTTATCTACCTATCTATATTATATATCAGTATAAATCTATATACTTATACGGATATATATATATATATATATAGATATATATTATATATATATATATACTAATATCTATATATGTATATATATATATATATATATGTATATATATATGTTTATAACATATATATGTAAATGTAATATATATATTATATATATATTTATATATATATATATATATATATTATTATATAGAACACACACACACACACACACACACTCACATACACACCACACCACACCACACACACACACGCACAACACACACACACACACACACCACGGAAAGCCACAGGCAGCCACACCACACACACACCACACACACACACACACCCACACAATATATATAATATTATATATATTATATATATATATTTTATATATGTATATAATATGTTTATATATATATATATATTATAATATTTAACCCCATATATATAATATATAATATATATATATATATATATTATAATATTTATATTTTTTTATATTTTAAAATTTTGTTTCATACCCCTACCCCCAAAAAATTTTATATATATATTTATATTTAAATTAAATAATATAATATATATAATATATATATATTCATAATTATATATTATATATATATATATTATATTATATATATATATTATTTATATTTTATATATATCATATATAATATTTATATTATTCTTTATTTTTCTTTTTTTTTTTTTTTTTTTTTTTCATTTTTTTCCTATATAATATTTTATATATATATAATTTTATATATTATTATATATATTATATATATATATAAAAAATATCTAAAAAACACACAAAAACCAACCAAACCACAAACCCAAATATATAAAAATTATATATATTATATATATATATAATATATATAATATATATATATATTTTATATATATATTTTATATTTTATTTATATATTTTATTATATATATATATATTATATTTTTATATATATATATATATATATTGTGTGTATTTTTTTTGTGTTGTTTGTGTGTTTTTTGTTGTTTTTTTTTTTATTTGTGTGTTGTGTGTGTGTGTGTTGTGTGTTTTTTTTTTTTTGTTTGTGTTTTTCTTGTGTTGTTTGTATTGTTGTTTGTTCCTATTATACATATTTATAAACATATGTAATATATCATATATTAAAATATCATAAAATTTACCATATAAATATTAGTGTGTTTTGTTTTGGGTTTATCATAATATATAATATATATATAATATATATATTAATATTATATATATTATTTATTATAAATGGAAATAAGAGAAAAGAACAAAAGAACAAGAAAGAGAGAGAGTGACAGAAGGAATTTATATCACACCAAACACACACAC
>NW_023643931.1:65677-68177 GCF_015228065.2 Penaeus monodon | reverse complement strand
GTGTTTTCAAGTGTGTGTGTGTGTGTGTGTGTGTTTTCAAGGTAGTTATAAGATTGGTATTAAAAAATGTTTGTGTTTACTGAAGCTCTCATAGCTGCTGGTGCTCCTTTTGTGTAGTTTTTAGATATTACTAGAGATAAGAAATGTGTGTTATCAAAGTAGTTATAAGATTAATATTAACTGAAAAAGAAGAAATTCTGTGAGCTTTTCTTTCTCGCAAAAGCGTTTCCAAATTAGTTATAAGATTAGCATTTAACAAAAAAAAAAAAAAAAAAAAAAAAAAAAGTATTAAGCATGTGTTTTGTTATAACCACTTAGAAAAACTGTATTAACTGTTTATGTTATCTTCTTTATTGATAAAAAAACGTGTATTATCTACAAAACAAAAGAAAAATAATAAAATATAAAAAAAGATCACTCTTTCACTTACCCCTTTTAATACTATTACTACTACTAATAATAACTTGGATGGTAAAGAAAGAAGGATTTTGATTTGTTCCAATGGGTTTATTATTATTATAACTCAAGAATGGTATACATTTTACGTAATTGCATTTTTACGTAGTAAACGAAAGAAAATGATTAGTAAACATGTACACAATGGAACAAAGTATATTTGATATATTATAATTACATACTGAATTTTATTAGTAAACATGTACACAATGGAACAAAGTATATTTGATATATTATTATTACATACTGAATTTTATAATGATAATAATAATACCAGCATTATGGTAATAACAATGATAATAACAAACAATGTTGAAAAACAAAACAAACTCCTCTTCTTCGGTTGTTCTACCCTCTGCTTCTTTTTCTTCTTTATCGTCCTCTTCCACCCTCATGTCTTTCCCTTTCTCCTCCTCCTCCTCCTTTTCCTTTCCCTGCTCCTCCTCCTCCTCCTCCTCCTCCTTTTTCTTTCCCCGTTCCTCCTCCTCCTCCTCCTCCTCCTTTTTCTTTCCCCGTTCCTCCTCCTCCTCCTCCTCCAGGTTTGCAGATGGTAAATTCATCATCATAAAAACAACATTAGCAATTTTAAAGACATTCTGCTGTCGTGCCGGGGAACACTCATGCTGAGCGAGGGAATTCTCTGAAAGTGAAAAGTTTACATCAGTGTAGTATTCATTACTTATTGATCTTTTTCAGTATCATTAACCTTTACAGTACTTACCGGAACAGACTTCCTCGATAGTCATCTTCTTTGACGGGTTTCCTGCTGGTGCTGGTGCTGGTGCTGGTGCTGCTGCTGCTAGATTCGCGGTCGGTTGGACGCGATATGAATAGCATAAAACCCTCCCATTGCTTATATATGTATGGGTAGAGAACCGCTTGCGTATCATTCATTCATTCATTCATTATTATTATCATTATTATCGATATTGCTTATATTCACCATTCACCGGCAAAAATGTATTTTCCATTGTTGATATGACATTCCTTTTCTACAAAATTACATGGCGGCATGTTATAGTTTTTATATAGGAAGTTCAATACTTTTCTGTCGTTACCCTTGTAATCCGTTTTACTAAATACTCGAGAAAGGTGTTCCTTAATTAAATCCAACCCGAATCTTGCTATGATATAAATTAAAAATAATATATAAGCATCACATACATAACTTTTTGTATCCTGAAGTCTTGTATCTAGGTAGCTAACGCGTCTTTTTTCTGAATGCGTATCGATAAACGCTCGGATAAATGGTAAATACACACCCGGATGCATACCATAGGAATCCATAAAAATAATCTTATGGGTTGTAACCACGCATAAAATCCAGTGTCCCATGCGCGTGGGGTTTTCTCTACGGGGTAAAATATTCACTACGCTTATCATCATCATCGCCCCGGCTCGTCCATTTGTTTTCTTTACTTCTCCAGTCGGTAATTGGAGTATTTCATCAGAAGAAATACATCCCATGAATCTGATGTTTGGGTTATGATTACGAATAATCTCTCGTGCTATCCTACTAATATCCCCGCTTTCCATTTTATTTTTATGCTCTAATATCGGAATAAATACGCCTATCGCTGTTGATCGATAAACGCCCTTGTGTATCACCAATCAAAACAAGAAATTTATTAGCATTCATAGGTTGCTCAAATTCCAAATCAATTCGTAGGTTGCCGGATTGTTCCAGAGCAATGGAGTCTGCTAATTTTTCCGCTTGTAGATCTAATACCAATAACGTTCTACCTGTAGAGAAAGCATCCCTCGTGACAACGTGATCTTTTTCTATCCCGATTGAGTTTAGTACGTGGTAATAAGCATTGGAAAAATGGTAAGAGAAATCAACGTTGATATTATAAACGGATGCTCCTAGTTTCCTAATACTGTTATGATCGAAATAAAAGGGGTTCTTTTTAAATGATCCAGCAAATGCGTCCATGTCACACATGAAAAAGTACAATTTTTCAGGTATAACGCTTTGCCAGGGTAAGTCTATTGAAAATGTTTGTTGTCCTAGGAGATGATTATGTTATATAGTTAGATATGA
>NW_023643931.1:55152-65577 GCF_015228065.2 Penaeus monodon | reverse complement strand
CACAACCCCCTCCTCCCCTCCTTTCCTCTCCCTCCTCCTCCTCCTCCTCCTCCTCCTTCTTCTTCTTCTCCTCCTTCTTCTTCTTCTCATCTACTACTACTACTACTTCCTCCTCCTCCTCCTCCTCCCTCTCTTCCTTCTTCTCATATACTACTAACAGCTCCTCATCCGCATCCTCTACCGTCACCACCTCCTTTTCTTCTACACTGCTCTTCTTCTTCTTCTTCTTATCACCGAGAGCTCCTGCAGTAGCAGGACCTGCTAGGACCACTAGGAGGTGGATGGATAGCTAGCTAGCTTGCTAGCTTGATGGTTGGCCGGTAGGCTTGGCTGACCGGTAGGCTGGCTGGTTGGCTGGCTGGCTGGCTGGTCGGTAGGCCGGCTGGTCTGTAGGCTGGCTGGCTGGTCTGTAGGCTGGCTGGCTGGCCTGTACGCTGGCTGGCTCGACTTCGGCTCCGGCTCCCACGACGACGACTACGACGGCGACGACGACGACGAGGACGACGACGAGAGGTCCCCCCCCCCCTAGCTGGGTGGAGACAGCACCAGTACCGACAGCAGCGGCAGCAGCAGCAGCAGCAGCAGTAGTAGCAGCAGCACCAGCAGCAGCAGTAGTAGCAGCAGCACCAGCAGCAGCACCAGCAGCAGCACGGGTGAAGGAGGAGGAGTTCTGATCTCGCTCCATTCGGGCCCTCCTTTTATACGGTTGGTAAAGGAGTTTTTATCCATGACTATACAGGTTAAGTACATTTTCAGCCGTTTAAACGATAATCATCATTATTACCCATTATTTATTTATGGATTCCTCCTCCAATCGTTCTTTCTTTTTCTTTTTCTTTAATGAATATATGTGTGATCGAGCTCTCTTATTCAATACAAGTTCTTTAGGAATCCCTGCTATATCCCTAACTAACAGAACAACATCAGGTAATTTGTGTGGTGGATTTAAGGAGCTGTTCTCTCGACCGATAAATCGGAGAACATCAATAATATTCACATTCTGAATAGGATTTGTTATATCACCTTGATTATTCCAGCTAATTAGCGGATTTTTATTGAGTACATCTAAGATTCCTTCCATATAATCACGCTCATTTGGTTTGAAGTAGATTTTCATGAGCGATTTAACGGCATCATCATCACCATCTTCGAGATTATTATTTTTCTTTTTTAAAAAAGGATTTTTCAGTCGTCTCTGATTTTGATAGAACAAACTTAATTTCACTTCGTCGGGAAGGGTTTGTTTGTTTTTTCGTCTTGAACGCATATATACCGATGGAGGGTATGGTAAGTACTTGACTTCACCTTTACCTTCAATTCTTCTTCTTCTTCCTCCTCCTCCTTCTCCTCCTCTCCCTCCTCCTCCTCCTCCTCCCCCACATTGCATTGCGACCTCTTCCTTTTCCTCGTCTATCAACAGGCACGGCGACGCTCCACTTTGTGTACGTGACCGCATATTTCGACATCTGCGATGTGAGTTAGCGTCGTAACCCGCGGGGGCGTCTGCGCCCTTGAAGGATATAGGGGCACTCGTAGGCTGCTGCTGCTGTTGTTCTTGTTGTTGTTGTTGTTCAATATTACCTCCTCTTTCGTGGTAACTGGCACCAAGCACACTGTCAACTACAAACTTAGGGATTAGGCAAAACTCTTTGATTAACAGTACCATCTCCAGCAGATGAACTCATTGCGAGAGAAGCCCGGAGGGGGCGGATATAGCTAACGGTAAAATGATACCGAGAAGGGAACCACCCTTTTGAGATTGCAGGAGTTTCTTTTTTATACGGAGAAGGGTTCTCGATTGAGCAATCCTCTTTATAATGAACTAATGTGGTTTTAGTTTCTTTAGTAGTTTTAAGTCCAGTGGTAGACGTTTCGTTAATATCTTTGAAAATATCCGCGAAATGCAGTCGATATGGTTCTTCTTTAACCCGCAGATTATTTTTTTACGTTTTTTCTGAGATACTTTACTCAGCAATCTAATAATCTGGATGTTCTTTCTATCCTCTCCATCCATTATCGGCTGCTGCTATTCATTCCTTATTTATGTCGGAAATCTCGCTTTGATTTACCCATGAATCAAACTTTTTCGGTCATCCAAGGAATGTTACGAAAAATTTTCTCTGTTTTTTTTCTTGCTTATTGTACTTCTTTAGATCTTTATAGGGTAAAACTCAGGAAGAACAGTTTCAACTAATTCTTCGGCATAAAACACACCTGAAATTTCTTCCCCGCTTAAATCTTCCAATGTATAACCCGGTATGGGTTGCTTCTTATCAATTAATTTTATTCGAAATATTTCTTCCGTATTTTGCTGTGAAAAACCTCGGTGGAAAGGATTGCTTGATCTCGCTCCCGTCACCACCCTAACGGTCGTTCCCATCGCCAGTGAAGAACTAATTGTTTTTCTAGTGTTCGGGTTCTTTATACATACACGTGAATTGCTTTTGAATGTCTGCTGGTTTTGTTAGCTTATGCACTTCGGTCGGAGTACGTCCTCGGAGTGATCTATGTATTCTATTGTTATAGGCATTTACGATATCAGGTAAAACATCGATATATTTCATTGTATTTTTGAGAGTAAGATATCGATAAATTTTACCTTTTAGCGTCCTAATGGCTCTTTCCGCCAAAGCACTCTTAATTTCTTGGCTGAAGGTGTTATATAGTATAATTTTCTTTTCCTCTAGATATTTTTTCAAAACGCTATTATAAAATTCGGTTCCATGATCAGTAAATATCCTCGATATTCCATTAAACTCCTCGGATTCTAACACTGAAATAAGTGCGTTGGCAGTTTCTGATGCGGTTTTCCGTTTTAGCGGATGCACTCGCATATATCTCGAAAACACATCAATACATACTAACAAATACCCAATATTCCTGTTTTTATGCTTCAGGTGTCTCAAATCACCTAAGTCA
The DNA here is from genome assembly GCF_015228065.2 of Penaeus monodon. NCBI lineage: Eukaryota > Metazoa > Arthropoda > Malacostraca > Decapoda > Penaeidae > Penaeus > Penaeus monodon. Next base: position 62,658 of record NW_023643931.1, on the reverse strand, counting down.
CACGCTAAAATCACGCGTGGTTTCGGTGAGAGTATTTTTCGACGGGGAAAGCGTTTATTTTTTAATCTGTGGAGAGTGTAAACTCTACTTCTCTTTAAAAATCCTCTAATGTCCTCGAGCGTAATATCACGACGCTTTTCTTTTGATGCGCGGTATAGATCTTTAACACTCCCTAACCCGGGAGCTGGTGAATAATTCTCATATACCTCGCGAATAATGTTTTCTTTTACATCCATTGATATACGTGCTAGTGACCGTTTGTTGTTGTTGTGATAATGTCAGTACGAAACTGTACTTCGGTAGGAGTGCGAATATCTAAATCAACCAAGAGGTATGAATAAGGTATGAATGAGAATGAATATCTTCACAATACAAGAGATGTATTTGACCGGTTTCGATTGCGTCTTCGTCAGAAATACATACATCAGAGAAATTACATAGAAAATATATATCATGCGTGAACTGACAAAATACCTGACTGTGACCTCCTATTTGTTGCTCGCAGAATTGTTGCCGTGACCTTGGATAATCTGAACCTACCCGATGCCGTGTTGACATTACTCTCCGTCGCGATGTATGCTGCTTCCATTATTTTTCTTTTTAGTTTGTTCAGTCCTCCATGGACTATTTCTGCGTCCTTCCAGTTCGGTAGATGTCCAGCTTCATCTACATGTACCACCATGGCATTGGAAGTTCTGTGGTGACGGATGTCAGATCGATGTTCGCTGATCCTGGTGCTGAAACCACGGCCTGTTTCCCCAAAGTATGTTGTATCGCAACCGCTGCAGGGTATGCGATTACAACACTACAAGGGTTGCTTTCGGGCTGCTTTCTGTCACGTAATAAGTCATGTATCTTTTCCCCGGATGTGCTGGCGATTCTCACTGTCTTGCCGAAGTATCTGCTGATCGCCTGGGAAATGTTGCATGACGGTAAACTGAGAACATTACTAGAAGAGGGTGCGGGGTCTGCTCTTACAAGTATGCTCTCCGCCTTCTTTCTGAGGTTTAGCTGGAAGCCTGTGGGATACTTGTGTTTCATGAAAGAACTAATTATATAAGCAACCTCATCCTCGAGAAACTCAGGGTTGCAGATCCTCAGTGCTCTGAGGAAGAAGCCAATCACAACACCAAATTTTGTTTTGTTGCTGTGGGCGGAGTAGTAATGGATATAATCATCTTTATTTGTAGGCTTTCTGTATACAGAGAAACATAGGCCATCGTCACCCCGATGGATCACAGTGTCCAGGAAAGGTAGTTTGTGATTCTCCTCCTCCTCCACGGTGAACTGGATTTTCTCGTGAACGGAGTTGAGCCGCGTTAGCGTATGTTGCAAGCACGACCTCCTGGGGACAATGACGAGGACGTCATCTGCGTAGCGAAGCCATGTTGAATGTCTGCCGATTATATCCCTGTAGTTATCCCTCTCCAGCGTCTCCATGAACAGGCAAGCCATGACGGCACTCAAGGGGGAGCCCATGGCGAGACCACTAATCTGCTGGTATTCATCCCCAGCAAATTCGAAGTAGCCGAAGTCCACGCATAACTTCACTAGGAGAACGAAGTGGTGTCTCGGCAGCGGGAGTTCTGCGTCAGTCATAGAGCTGGTGACCCTCTCGACTGCCCGGACTGCTCCGTCTGTGGGTACATTGGTAAAGAGGGATTTTACATCAAAACTGGCAAGCTTTTTATTTTTATTTTTACACCCGGAATTCTGGAGACGTCTGATGAGGTCCTCGGAGTTCTTTAGGTGGGAATCACTGATGACCCCCATAGCGCCAGAGAGGGGTTTAGCCAAATACTTGGCCAAACGATGGGGAGCGCTGCCAATACCAGAGGTGATCGGTCTCATCGGCACGCCTGGCTTGTGTACCTTCGGGAGACCTCTCATGGACGGGTTGCGGGGGCCCTCTTCCAGCAGGTAAAGTAGGCGTTTACCTTCGGCTGAACGTAGAAGTAAATCCCTCGCCTTTTTCAACATCATTAAATTTGCATGCCTTCCCATAGTAAAGCTATCGCAGACAATTTGCGAATTTACTGCGCTGCTATAATTATCGTCTAATATTAGCAAAATGTTTGAAGATGGGGAATATCTATACTGTAGAGGATCGACTATTTCGGGAGATACCACGATGTTGGGATGGATATTCCTTTGTTTTATCGGGTGGTTTTCCGTGCCACATATAACCACCGTTTCAAATTTCTCCTTGTACTCTTTTACTAATTCCGTAACCAGCTCTGTTTTCCCCGAGTTTGAACACCCTGCTACAATGATCCGACTCGGTTGGGAAAACAAATCAAACACACCCGCACTGTAACATCGATAATTTGCACACACACACATACGCACGCACGCTGTCAAGGGCATCTGAGTACCACAACCTTGCTTGCTTGCTTGCATGAGATTTGCGAAGTTCTGGCTTCGCCCGAGCCTTTCACTCATGGCCCGTCCTGTGTCAGCCTTTTATGGCTGTCTCATTTGTTGGTCTGACACTCGGTGCTTACCGTGGCGGTGGGATTGCCAGCAGGCGCTCCTGTAGCCGTGGTGTAAGCATCTCGCATAATCTCTTTACCAGCACGACGGCTGTGTTCTGTGGGCTTTGTCTTAGGAATTGCGTGTGCACGCAATTCTCCAAGTAATGTACGAGTGTGGCGTTCGGCTCGCCGCAATGCATGCAACACCTCTCTTCATGTTCTATGGTTTGTATAATCTTCCATGCACAGTGGTAACCTAGGCACATTCTGTGCAGAATGACTTCTGTACCTCTGTTGTTTATTTCAGAGAGTGCCAGTGGTTCATAGCCTGTGGCATCTGAGTATCAGCTGGCCGAGGGGGAATATCTCGTTTCCTCTCTGTGAAGCTGCAGGAGGAAGGAGTTGGCCGTCACCGTACACTTCCTCCTAAGTAATTTTCGGCTCTGATGTATTATCATGGGATTAGGGGGCATACCCCTGCCGATTTCGGCTAATCTGTCAGCAAGCTCATTGCCTCTGATCCCTATGTGGCTGGGAACCCAGTTTATGATAATTCTTCTACCCTGTGCAAGAATCCTCTGTGCTAGTGTGCGGATGGTTGTCAGGAGGTAGATGTTGTCAGTGGGTGAGCGCTGCTGAAGACAGTCGACGGCTCCTTTGGAGTCTGTGTGTATGACTACGTGTCCTTCCCTCACGGACGCGTGGCTCAGTGCTCCCATGATAGCAACTGCCTCTGCCTGTAGCGAGGAGGCGTTGTCTGTTACCCTTATGGATATTGTGGCATCCCTTGCTGCGAAGCCGGCGCCTGCAGTGTGGGTCAAGGGATCGACCGATCCATCCGTGTAACATGTTCTGCTCCCTGGAGGGGTGATGGTTGCAATGACCCTCTGGGTTACCACAACCGTGTATAAATGCGCTGTAAGACTCATCAGGGGGACAAGACAAGGGGCGAGCACTACCACCGCCCGCCGCCGCCGCCGCCCGCGCCGCAGACCTCGCCGTCGCTGCCCCCCCCCCCCCCCCCCTAGAGTGAGGTGAACAAGGAAGAAGAAGAAGAAATATATACTTAAATATATACGGTAAATATATACTTGTTTATATACATTATGTTATTATGTTAGAGTATTGTTTTATTAAAGCGATATGTGCGAGACCATTCTTGTTGACATTCTTTTCTCTTTATTAGGTATAATGGACGAACCGGGCCCTAGCGGGTTAGGTAGAAAAAAATTTCGAGGGAAGTTTGGTAGCGATGACGAAGAAAAAGAAGAAGACGACGACGAACAGCAACAAGAGGAAGAAGGACCGCACATCAGCAGCATAGAGTGCGTATGTGGAGGTATGGGTTGTGTTTTACATTTTTCGATTCCCGAAAATGTATCACACGATCCTATCGGGTTTTTGCGGTTAAATTCGGAATATTTCCGGAATATGATGATTACACATAGAGAGACACTGGGGAATCCCCCTCCCAGTGTAAAAATCTACCCAGAATTTACCATTCATATTTCCAAAATGAACATACAGGGGGAGAAGGAGATTGTTCCCATATACATAGTCATACCTAATCAAATCATATATCATAATGATGATTTTAATGAACTCATTGATGAATGGATCCAATATCTCATTGATCGATTAGAAGAATTGCTTAGCGAAACTGAAGGTTCTCGGCTCATCCTAGAGGTGATTACTGGTTTTAAAATAAGCGTCGTACAAATGGCTGCTTATTCAAAACTCGGTGATTATATATCTTACCCTAAGGGAGTTAGAGGGGGAAGATGTGTATTCAACCCTAAATCGAAAAATATGAGTTGTTTATTACAATGTCTTGAACTATACCAGATTTTAGAAGATCACCCAAATATGGTAAAGAAGTGCGATCATGAGTTGCAGCATATTTTAGAGGTAGGGAAGCATAACAGGGGATTAATTTGGGGGGATTATAAGCAAAAAATTGCATGGGAAAGTATTGCAAAATTGGAAAATCTTAATCGGTTCTCCATTTTCATTTGCAAAATGACTCCAGAAGATTCCTCACTTGCTAGTAATAATGATAATAATAATAAACGAGGAGTCTCTGGCAAAGTCATGATTACTTTAGCGAGGAAGGGATCAGATGAATACCTCAATAGAATTGTTCCTTTGTTATTGCTAGGAGAGTCCCACTGTGCTCTCATTAAGGATTTTCGTCTATTTATATCGCGACTAACGCGATCCGCTAAGAAATATTGTTGTCGGTTATGTCTAACCGGTGTGAGTGATCAGCTGTTGTATGATGCGCACTGTAAACTCTGAGACGTTTCTCAAACCATTGTTTATTCTAATCCAGGTAGTTACCTATTTTTTACACATCCCCATAAAAGCTATCCTCCCTCACATGTAGCTTTCTTTGACATGGAATGCATTGTCGAAAAAAAATGTGGTGATATAACTAACATCTCTGGTGTAAAGGCTATGCATCGAGGGATTGCATATAGTTATATTCTCATAGATAGAGAGGGTAGAGTCGTAGATTCTTTTCAGTATTGCGGGTCCGATGCATCGACGCATTTCATTGAACGACTTATGCGTGTTTGGGGGAGTATTAAAAAAAATATTCTAGACTACCCTCTTCACATGACAGGGGAGGATATCCGAAAGTTCATAGAGGCAGATGCGTGCTGTGTGTGCGGTACTCACTTTACCGAAGGGGTGAGAAAAAATCGACATCATGATCACATGATGCGTCGAAACAATTATTTGGGTGCATGTTGCACGCGCTGTAACCTTCAGATGCGAAACCAGAAAAAACAATTACCTGTTTTAGCTTATAATATGAGCTATGATATATCTATCATTTTAAAGGAATTAACTCTTGACATACCGATTCGGGTCTTACCTAATTAATGTTTAAAATATTATCAAGTTCGAATAGGGGACTTGGGTTTCTTGGATAGTATGGCGTTTATGAGCAGTATTCTTGCGAATATTTTCAAGACTCACACTGAGTCAGGGGGAGGATTGTTTTATTTGAAACATATGATTCATCACCTTCCTAGCGGTTCCCATGCATATCTTCTATCAGGGAAGCAAGTTTTTTGTTACGAATATTTAGATGGCGAATCCAAACTGGAGGACACATGGCTCCCACCGCAAAAAGAATTTTTTAATGTGTTGACGCAGGAGCTTATTTCAGATGAGGATTATCAGCACGCCTCGACGTTTGGCGATTATGTGGGTGTACTTCGCTGCGCGATTACCTTCTCTGTTATTTAGTCTGCGATGTAGGAATGTTAGCTGATTGTTTTTCTTCATGGCGGGCATGCCTGCGTTATAGTTATGGTCTTGACTGTGTTAATTATGTATGCTTACCTGGATACGGTTTTGATTCTTTTTTAATGTCGAGCAAATTAAAGATTGAGCTGATATCGGATCCGGGGTTAGGAAAACTAATTAGAGATAACGTTAGAGGGGGTTTTACAACCGTCGTCCGATTTTTTTTCATCGCATATGATAAGGATCTAGGTAACATTGCAGCAAATCAAAAGAGCAATTATATTCTTTATATTGATTTCAATAGTCTTTACGCATCCTGCATGAGTTGTAACTTACCCGTAGGAGACATTCGTCAATTAAATAGCAGGGAAATGCAGTTGTTAGAGAAAGGTATTGCTAATCATAATCCCGATGCCGAGATATCCTACTGGCTTCTCATAGATACCCTACCGGTGTCCTCGGAGGTTGCTAAAAGAACAGATGAATTACCCCTAGTTTTAAATCATTTGAATAAAGGCATTAAGCTGTTATCTGGCTATCAGAAAAAAACTAATAGGTGATCGTCAATTGAAATACCCTCGCAAAAACAAGAAATTAGTTGCTTCACATCTCCCTCAGACCAATTACCTCGTTTCACTTAAATTGTTGCAATTATTGATGACGCTAGTTTTGGAAGTTGCTCGAGTTCACTCTGTCTATTCCTTTGCTCAGAAAAAATTCCTCGAGCCTTTTATTAGAGGTAACGTCGAGAAGCGAGCACGAGCTGTGGGGAAGAGCAGACAGATGGCGTTCAAATGTCTGAGTAATAGTATTTTTGGGAGATGCTTGCTACGCCCGCTAAATAGATCCCTGAAAACAAGAGTTATTACCAAAAAAGATAAATTTCTCGCTGCTGTCAGAGATCCCCATTTCCAGAGGATGATTCCTCTGCGAACAAATAGGGTAATTACCATCAGTAAAACGCCCATTGTTTATATGAACCAACCTCAATATATTGGGTACCACATTTTAGAGCTAGCTAAGTATCATTTATATCATTTCTGGTATACGGTTATGAAAGATCATTATGGAGAACGTGCTTCTCTCATTTATAGTGATACTGATAGCTTTATTTTATCTCTGGAGATTGAAGATTTGAAAAGTGAGCTTCTTAACTATCCTAACTATCGATTAAGAGATTATATCGATCGCTCGAACTTTCCTGCTGACCATGAATTGTATAATAACAGCAGGAAAGGTCAGCTTGGACTTTTATAAATCGAGACGGGACATCAACTTATCAAGGAGGTCGTGTGTTTACGCCCGAAAATGTACTCTGTTTTATTCGAAGATGACAAATGTGAAATTGCTGTGAAAGGTATTCCGAGAGCTGAGAAAAAGAGACTTACACATGAGATGTTTAAGGATATTCTTTTTAATTCCATTGATCATAAGTTTATCCAGCATTCTATCCTTAATAAAAAAAGGGTAATGTTTACAACACAAAATGTTAAGAGAGGTTTGAGTAACTTTGATGATAAGAGTTTCTATCTCAATTCTCAAAAAAGTGTTGCTTATGGGTATCCTTTACCTATTAGCGATATTGATGCCCGGGAGGAGGAGGAGGAAGGTATTAGAGTGGAAAGGAAAGGAAAATCGAGCAAATGTAATAGGAGTGATTCTCCTATGATTATATCGTCTTTGTGGGAAAAGCGAGAAAGTCTAACCGACAGTAATTTTTCTGCAAATCGTGATACTGTCAAGAGAAAAGGTGGCGATTCGCTCAAGAGTTATC
>NW_023643931.1:12500-33307 GCF_015228065.2 Penaeus monodon | reverse complement strand
ATATTAAATTTTATATAAATTATATTTTTTTTTTTTTCATATGATTGTGTGTGTGTGTGTGTGTGTGTAATTTGTATTTTAAAAATTATATATTATAATAATATATATATAATATATATATATATATATAAAACATACGTGGTGGTGGTTGTTGGTGTGTGTGTGTGTGTGTGTGTGTGTGTGTGTGCGTACGTGCGTGTGTATGTGTGTGTGTTTGTGTGTACATAAATTCATATGTATATGTATATATGTATGTATATATATTTATATATTCATGTATACATATATTCATATATGTGTGTGTATGTGTGTGTGTGTGTGTGCGGCCTTACTGCACACACACACAAAACACCACACATACATATATACATATATAATATATATGTATGTATACATATGATATATTTAAGTATTATATATATTCATATATGAAAAATAGTGTGTGTGTGTGTGTACTTTGCGTGAAATATATATAATTATATATATATATATATATTATTTTATCATATATATATATATATATATAGAAATAGATATATATGTGTGTGTGTGTGTGCAAACTTCACCCACACACGCGCGCGCGCGCACGCACGCACACACTCACACTCACACACACACACACACACACACACAGCCCACACACACACACACACACACACACACACACACACACACATATATATATATAATATATATATATAAAATATATATATTTTATATATATATATGAGTATATATATAAACCCATAAATGTATACATGTCCACCCACACACACAAATATATATGTGTGTGTGTACATTATGGGGCGCACACACACACCCCATACACACAAAATATCTATACACACACAAACATATATATATATATATATATATTAATATATATATATATTATGTATAATATAATATTATAATTTAATATTATATATATATATATTATTTTATATATTTTACGGTTGGTTCATATTGAGCCGCCGTGGTCACAGCATGATGGGTATAGGCGCACCAAAACACAACAATACACACAAATATCTATACACCCCAAAAACATATATATATATATATATATATATATATATATATATATATATATATATGTATATATATATATATATTATATATATATATATTTTATATATATATATATATATATAATATATTTTACGGTTGGTTCATATTTGAGCCGCCGTGGTCACAGCATGATACTTACTTGTAGTTTCCATGTTGTGATGCTCTTGGAGTTAGTACGTGGTAGGGTCCCCAGTTCCTCTCCACGGAGAGTGTCGGTGTTACCTTTTAGGTAATCATTTTCTCTATTTATCCGGGTTTGGGACCAGCACTGTCTTAGGCAGGCTTGCCCACCCAGTGGCTTAGGTAGGCAATCGGGGTGAAGTTCCTTGACCAAGGGAACAACGCGCCGGCCGGTGACTCGAACCCTCGAACTCAGATTGCCGTCGTGCCAGTCTTGAGTCCGATGCTCTAACCACTCGGCCAGTAACCATATATATACATACACACACACACACACACACACACACACACACACACACACACACACATATATTATATATATATATATATATATATATATATATATAATATATATGTTTGTGTGTGTGGTGTGTGTGTCTGTGTGTGTGTTTTGTGGGGTGGGTGTGTGTGTGTGCGCGCACACACACACACCACACCACACACCCATATATATTTATATACATATAAAATATATATATATATATATATATATATATATATGTTATTTTATATTTTTGTATATATATAATATATAAAATGAAATATATATATATAATATATATATGAATATATATATAAACACATAAATACTACATATATACGCATACATATATACATAAATGTGTGTGTGTGCCCAGTATAGGCGGGGCACAAAACACCAAAAAACCACATAGGGTGTATATTTAACAAAAAATTATAAAATAAAAAACCCTTATATATATATGTAAATATAAAATATATAATATATATAAAAGATATATAAATAAAAAATTTAAATTACCATACCCACAAAAAAAACACACACACACACACACACAAAACATATATAAAAAATTGTAAAATTTTAAAATTATATATAATATATATATTATATTATATATAATTAAAATATATATTTTAATTTTTTATGTGTGTATGTGTGTGTGTGGTGTAGGGGCGGTGTGTGTGTGTTTTTTTACGTTTTTTAAATATTATTTTAAAAAATAAAATATATATAAAAATATATATATATATTATATATATAACCCACATATTTTATATTTTTGGTGTGGGAGGGGCTTTGTGGTTGTTGTAGTACGTTATTAAAATTTTAATATATAATATATATAATATAATATATAATTTTATGTTTTGTTATATAAAATATATATATTTTAATATTTTAATATATATAAATTATATATATATGTGTGTGGGGTTTTGTGGTTTTGGTGGGTGTGGTGTAAAGGTGGTGTGGGGGGTGTGTTTTTGGTGTGTGTGGGCAAAAAAAACCACCACAACGCGCGCGCGGCCGGAAACGGGACCCCACACAAACCCCCCAAAAAACATAATATATAATTATATATTTTATATATAATATATAATAAAGTAAAAGATAAAAAAACACAAAATGTAAACAGGTAAAATACATACACCCCCAACACAAATATTGGTGGGTTTGTATTTTTTGGTAGGGTTTTTGTTTGTTTAGAAAGGGGCCCCCACACAAAACACAAACACATACACACCAACAAAAACACCACAAAAAATAATTATATTATATAATATAATATAATTTTTTACAAAATTTTAATTATTTTATAATAAATTAAAATTAATGTGTGTGTGTGTGTGTGTGTGTTTTGTGTGTGTGGGGTTTTTGTGTGTGTGTGTGTGGGCCCCACCCCACAACACACCCACACAAAAAACCACACACACCCCCCACCCCAAAACCACCCCCCCAACCCCACAAAACACACAATATATATATAAATATATAATAATTATAAAAATTTCTTCTTTTAAGGGGTGGGTTTCAGGGCTGAGCCGCCTTTGGCAAAAGAGGATATTTAATTTGTGGGTTGTCATGTTGTGAGGGCTTTTGGAGTAAATACTTTGGGGTGGGCCCCCATTTTCCCTTTTCCCACGGAGGAGTCCCGGGGACCTTTTAGGTAATCATTTTTTTCCGGGTTTGGGACCAGCATTTGGGACTTGGGCGGGCCCGGGGCCACCCAGTGGAGGTAGGAAAACTTCAAGGTAAAGTCCTTCCCCAAAGGGGGAAACAACGCGGCGTTTCGGGGGGACTCGAACCCCAAATTTCGGGATTGCCCCCGTAAACGCCCTTGGGGCCCCGATGCTTAAACCTTTGGGGCCCCAACCCCCCCCCGGCCCCCTTTTTTTTTTTGACGTTTAGGGGGGCCTTTCCATGTTTTTTTTCTTAGCAATTTAAAAGGGGTTGGTTTTCCCCCGGGGGCCTTCCCCCGGTTTTTTTATCGATTTACCATTTTATTTCCCCGGGAAATTAAATTTGAGGGGGCCGGGGGCCCCCCCCGGGCCCCCCTGGGGCAGGAAAATCGAGGTAAGGGTTCCCCTTCCCCAAAGGGGGAAACCCCAAAGCGCCGGCCGGGGGGACTCAAAACCCTCAAAACTCGGGGATTGCCGTCGTGACAGGTGGGGGAGCCCGGGCCGGCTCTAACCATTGGGCCCAAACCGGGGCCCCCCATTTATAAATTAATATTTTTAAAGGAATAAAATTATATAGAAAAATATAGGAATTTTAAAATTTTAAAATTAGATTTTATTATATATAAAATTTTATATAATATGAAAAAATAAAAACACATAAATACATAATATATGGGCATACATAAAAACATAGGGGGTTTTATTTTTTTAAAATTTATGGGGCGCACACCCCCCCCCACCCCCAAAACCACCCCAACACAAAACACACACCCCCCACACACACATAGGGAAATAAATTATATATTATATAAAAATATATAATATAATATATATTATTACAAAACATATAAAAAACATAAATATATATATAAAAGAAAAATTATATAATATATATTATGTAAATATAAAATTTATATATATAATATATTTTAAAATATTAAACAAACACTTTATATCATAAATACATACATACTTTTACTTTTAACCCAAACAAACTCCCCAACCACAAAAACACATATGTATTTAATAAAATAAAATTAATACCAAATTAGAAAACCAAAAAAAAATAATTTTATTTTTTTTGTGGTGTTTTTTTTGTGTGTGGGTGTTTTTTGTGTGCGTGTAGGGTTTTGCGCTTGAAAGCACCCCACACAAAAAAACAAAAAAAAAACCCTTAAAATATATAAGTTTTTTAAATTAATTTTATATATTTTAAATTATATATAAAAAATTTTATATATGTATTTTTAATCTGGTTTTGTGTGTGTGGGGGTGTGTGGGTGGGGGTGGGGTTTTGGGTGTGGGGTGGTGTTTTGGGGTTTGCCTTTACGGCCCCACCCCACACACACTAAACAAACACACAAAACACGCACACACAACAAAAAACCCCACGGACCCACACACCCCACACACACACCACACACCCCACACAAATTATAAAATTAATATAAAAAAAAAAAAAAATTTTATTTGATAAGAAACCCCGGTAAAGGGGGGGGGTAAAGAAGGTGTCGGGGAATTTTAGGTTCCCCTTTTGAAAATTTTAAAGTGATTTTTTTAAAAATTACGGGGTGAAAATTTCATCAATATATTTTATATTTTTTATATATAATATATATAAAATTATTTTAAATAAATTAATATATGGGGCCTTTTTTTCCAACCAAAATAGAAAATAATAAAAAAAATTTCCCAAAAAACCTCAGAAGCCCAAAAAAATTTCAATAGGGGGCCCAAAAGCAAACTTTGGCCCTTTTTAAATTAATAGGGAGGGCCCAAGAAAGGGCCAACTAGGGAAATGCGGGGTTCCATTACTTGTATATAAAAGGTTTGGCCCCAAATTTGCCATCAAAAAGACCCCACAGTAAATTAAATCAGCAGAATAGAAAAAAATTTAACCCAATCCCCCCCCCCGGGGAAAAAAAAAAAAAATAAAAAAACATTAAAAAAAATGAAAAGGGCCTCACCGGTCCCCCCGGGGGGAAAAAAAAAAAACCCCAAAAAAAATCGCAAAAAATACCACAGTTTTCGCTCAATTTAGATTCGCAAGGAAAAACCCCAAAAACCACCAGTTTGTAAAGTACAGTACATCCCAAATTTATTGGGGTATTTTAAAAAACCCATGGTTACCTTTTAAAGGGAAAACTTTTTAAAATAAACCCAAATTTTTCGGAAAAAAAAATCCCCCAGAAAACTAGGAAATTCCCCAAAAACCCGAATTCAAGCCAGGGCCCCCTCATCAAGTGCCAGACGCTGCCCGGGGAACCCCGTGGGCCCCCGGGTCGGACGAGGGCCCCAGGGGGGGTTTTTAGGGGCCTTGCAACCCCCAAACGGGAAAGGTTGGGCCCCCCCCCCTCTGAAAAAAAAAAATTGCCCCCAAAAATAAAAAAAATCAAACCCCCTTTTTCTAAACCCCCTTTCAACCAAAAACCCCACCCTTTTAACCCCCATTCAAAAATCCCCAAAATCCTCCCCCCTCCCCAATACCCCCCCCCCAAATCCTTTTCAAAACCCCCCCCTGAAAACCCCCCTAAAAATTAGGGCAAAATTATAATGCATAAGGTCATTAAAAAAATGGGATGGGTTCCCCGGGGGTTTGGGGCTAAAGGGAAAAACCGTTTTTTCAAGTGCATTTTCCCACGGAAATTTTCCCGTTTTTTTTGGGGGTTGGGTGTTTTGTGAAAAATCCCCCCATGTGGGTGTGGGGAAAAATGCGGGGAGAAAATCCCCCAAAAATTAGTAAAAAATTTTGGTTATCTTTCCCCGGTTGGTTGTAATATTTTTACCGGTATGAAATAGGGTATGAAAATTTGGGGCGTACTAGTGTGTATGTGTATTAATATTATGTAATTTTTTGTGGGTTTGTGAGTGTAAATAAAGGGTAATAGGTTTTAATGTATAGGTATGCGTTGTATGTATATTAACGTGAAATATGAAATAAATTGGAAAGCGGGTATGTTGAGGGGGTAGGATGTATTTTAGGCTTTAATGTTTTTGTTAAAATGTGTATGTTTATATTATGTACGTTTGGGTGATGGGCTTTTGTGGTGTAGTGTATGTCTAATGATTAAATGGGGGCATTTTTCGGGGTATAACATAAATGTGTGGGGGGGGCACTAAGCGAAAATTCAAAAAAGTACGTGGGGCTTTACATTTTGGGGTCAGCAGCGATACCCTTTAATTTTCTAGGGTTTTAATGCAAGTCAAAAAGGTATACAGGAGTGTGCGCATGGGGGTTCCCCATAATGGGGTGCATATACAATATGTAGGGCGAAAGGGGATGTGCGCAACTTCTTTTAAAGGGGTATGCATGGGGGCATGTGTGTTTTGTGTATAATGGGGGAGTGGTATTTTTAAAATTTGAAGGGGGGAGCAATAAAAGGTGATGTTTGGGGCGTAAAGTTTTGGACAAAACCCAAATAGGGATATGAGGGGAAAAAAAACTTTTGGAAAAAAAGTGCGTCAGGGGACCTAATTTTGGCACCCAATAAAGGGTTTCCCCACCCAGCAATTTGGGGGGCCCCTGCACCCAAAATTTCAAAGTCCCGCCGGATTTTTTGCCCCCAAAAAAAAAAAGGGGGGTTTATTCTTTTGGGCATTTTAGTTTTTGGGTTTAAAAAAAATTAAATGAATAGGGAAATAGGGGGCCAAAGGGGACTCAGGGGAAGGGAAAAACTTTGGTTAGCAAAAACTACTGGCCACTTTCCCCCTTCCCTAACCCCCGGGAGATAAATTTAGTTTTCAAAGTTTCTTTGGATGTCGGGCAGCCCTTTTTGTCTTTAAATAGCACAAAAATTAAATAGTTTTAAATATACTTTTAAATTTGATTTTGGTTACTACGTCTAGAATCCCCATTTCTGGCCGGGTATCTGGGGATTATTTGCTTGGGGGTCGCTGGAGGGGACGAGTCAAGTTTGGCTTCAAAAAACCCCTTAATCTTAAATTTTTTCCAGTTTTTCATGGGCCCCTCAGAGTAAAGGAAATTATGAGGGTTTTAACGAAGGGCCCTTTTCCGAGGTGGGCCCCCTTTGGGTTAAAATTCCCCATAATACGAGGTTTTAAAAAACAAACCTGTTCGAAAACCAAATAAAAGTTTATCTTTTCCCGAGCTTTGAAAAAAATACCAGCCTTTCAAACAACCCCTTTTCGCGTTCTTTTGGGTTCTTTCAAACCCCGATTAAAATATAAAATTTTTATTTTATATAAATATTATATAATTTTATAAAATATAAAAATAATATATATATATATATAAAGCAAATTTGGTGTATGAAAGATAATTTATATATATTATATATTTTATATATTTTTTATATTATTATATATATTTTTAAATAATATATTATATATATATTTTTTGGGTGATAAAATATTTTCTATGTGTGTGCGGCGTGCTTTTTGGGGTTGTGTGGTGTGTGTGTTTTGGGGGGGTGTGTGTGTGGGTGGTGTGTGTGTGTGGGGGAAGTGGTGTGGTGGGGTTTAATGGTGCCTTGGTGTGGGGGTGTGTGTTTTCTGGTGGTATGTGTTTGTAATGATAAAAATTATGGGTGTTTAAAAATAATAGAAATAATAGTAAGAGAAAGGGGTTTGATAAAATACCCAATAATAATAAAAAAATTTTAATAATAATAATAATAAAATAATAATAATAATAAAATATTATATAAAAATTTTATTTTATAATTATAATATATATAAATATATATGTGGGTGGTGGTGTGTTTTGTGGGTGGTGTTGGGGGGTGTTTTGTGTGTTGTGTGGTGTGTGTGTTTGTGTGGTTTTTGTGGCGTTTTGTGTGGGGTTTTTTATGTATGTTTTTGTAGTATGTATATCTATGTTTTAAAACATCAAAAATTAATACAACTTTGGCGTCAAAAATTTCTCAAAAATTTTCTTAATAAAAATTATTATTATAATTTTTGGGATTCCTTTTTGGGCTGAAAGGGGGTAATGATTTTTCGTCTCCGCTTTTTGGGTTTGAGGGTAAATTTTTTTCCAGGGGGGCTCTCACCCTCTAAATGAAAAGTTTTTTTTAATTTTTCCCCAACCCTTTTTGTTTGTTTTCGTTTTTTCCCCTTTCCTTTTTTTCTTCAAGGTTTTTGATGATATTCATTTTTTTTCCCGGTCCTGAAAAGCTGTGTCTTTTTCATCCTTTGTGATTTTGGGAGTTTTTTTCAAAATTTTTGTTTTCATTTCATTTACGGGTTTCTTTTACTTTTTTACTTTGGCATATGAAAGCTGTCTTTTTTTCCCTTTCCCCCATTTTTTGGACTGGTGCTTGAAAAAATTTTTTCCCAACGCTAAAACAGTTTTTTTTTTTTTAACTTTGTTTATTTCATCAATTTAAACCCAGATTTTTTCCTCGTTTTCGACTACGGGTTGTAAATTTTTGGGTTTTTCTATCCTTCCCCCTTTCCCTTTGGTTTTTTTTAAATTTTTTTGTTAAAACCTTTTTCATTTATTCCTCTCTGAAGGTTGGATCTGCGAAAAATTATTCCCCCAATTTCCTTCAAAATTTCCCCTTTTCTTCACGTATTTCAAACTTTTTGCACCGGTTGTCTAACTTGCCTCCAGGCCCCCCAAATTTTCTAACTGTTTTTTCAAAAGTTCCTTGGTTTGAAAGGGTTTACCCAATAATAAAAACAAAAAAAAAAAACTTTTCCTAAAGGCAGGGGCTTTATGGGCTTTTGTGCGGGGGGGTCATTTCTGGGGCCTGCCCTCAATTTTACCCCTTCATTTTTCCCGGTTTACTTTTTCGTTCATTTTTAAGACCAAACTTTTCTTTAAAAACCGGGAACCCAAAAAGATTTACAAAAAAAAACCCATGGCTGCGGGACTAGCCCAAACCCATTCCCGGGATCTTTCCGTATTGGGAAACATGTAAAAAGGCTGACTTATGGTGGGGGATGACATACTGTGTGTGTGGTGGTGTGTGGTGGGGGTTTTTGTGTGTGGGGTGTGTGTGGTGTGTGTGGTGTGTGTGTGGTGTTTGGGGGTTTTTGTGTGGGGAAATAAATATTAAAAGGGTTTCAAATTTACCCTTTAAAAACGTCGGCATTTCAAATTTATTTCTGCAGTATGACCTTTAAATTTTTAGGGTTTTAAATTTCCTCCCAAAATCTGACTTCATTTTTACACCCAAGTAAAATATCCCTAAAAAGGGCTGGGTTCATATTTCAGAAAAAAAAACAAAAACATAAAAAAAAGCAGATGAGAGGGAAAAAAAAACCAAAACCCTTTCATTTTAAATTTCCCTAAAAAAAAATTTAAAAAATAAAAAGGGAAAATACAAAATTTGACACCACTAAAAAGTCCTTTACAAAGTTCAAAAAAAATGCTTTTAAAATTAGAAAGGGACCCCCCCCTCCCCCGGTAAAGGGGAACCAAAGCCCCATAATAGCAAAGGGGAAATTCATTGTAAAGGAAGAAAACCAGTTTCCCCAAAAGGCCTAAATCGCGCCCCCAAAACCCTTTGGGATTTTATCCAAATTTTGACGGGAAAGGGAAAAATACACCCCCCCTGGGCCCGCAGCTTTCTCTATAACAGGGGAAAACCTGAAAAGGGAGAGGCCCAGCAGTCTGGGGGGTTTCGAGTCAGGCTTTTTCCTCCCCCCTCTCTCTCCATCATTGCACCCCTAAACCCCTTTCCACCGGGCCACTCCCCCAAAATCACTCGCCCCTATTTTACGAAAATAAAAAAATAAAAAAATTAAAACCGCCCCGGGTTTATTTCCCGGGAATTTTGGGGGGACTGTAAAAATTTTTTCAAGGGTATGAGTTTTTCTCGCGGACCTCAAAAAGTTTGGGGGTTTTACGAACTCGGGGGTATTTCCCCCTTTGGGGAAAGGGACCCTTAATTTTCTGGGAATTTTGAAAGGACGAGAGTTTTCCAAAATTTCAAAAAATTTCACTCGAGGGGACCCTCACCAACAAAAGGAAGTTTTTTAAAGGGTTTGGGCCTCTTTTTTCTCGTAAAAAAAGCGACCGCTAAAAGGAACCCTCACCAGAATCATTTTTCCCCCTCCTTTTTTTTTAAAAATTTTTACGCAGGATGGGTTTAAAAAAGGCGGGGAATCCTTCCTGCCCTCGAAAAATTTTGGGCCCGGGGAGGGGGGGAAAAAAAAAAAAGGTTTAAACCCACCTACCTCCCCCAAATTTACAAAGAGATTAAAAAAAAAATTTTTTTTCCAATTTGGTGTGTGGGGTGTGTGGTTTCAAAGGTAGTTAAAAGTTTGGTTTTAAAAAAATGTTTGTTTTTATTTAAAAGCTCTCATGGGTTTGCTGTGCCTTTTGTGTAGTTTTTAGAATACTAGAGATAAAAATGGGGTGTTTTAAAAGGTAGTAAAAGATTAATTTTAAACGGGAAAAAGAAAAAATTTTCTTTTGAGTTTTTCTTTCTCGAAAAAAAAGCGTTTCCAAAATTTAAAAGGATTAGCAGTAAAAAAAAAAAAAAAAAAAAAAAAAAAAAAAAGTTAAAAGCATTGTTTTTTGTTAAACCCACTTAAAAAAAACTGTTTTAAAAACCTGTTTAGGAAATCTTTTTTTAGGAAAAAAACGGTTTTATCTAAAAAAAAAAAAGAAAAATAAAAAAAATTTTAAAAAAAAAAATCACCTTTCATTACCCCTTTTAATACTATTATTTAAAATTAAAAACTTGGATAAAAAAAGAAAAAAGGGTTTTTTGATTTTTCCCAATGGGTTATTATTTAAACTCAAAAATGGTATCCCTTTTAGAAATTTGCTTTTTTAAACTTAGTAAACGAAAAAAAATGTTTAGAAACAGGTACACAAGGGAAAACAAAAGTTTTATTTGATTATAAATTACAAAATAAATTTTATTAGAAAAAACAGCCCACAAGGGAAACCCAAAAGAAATATTTGAATTTTATTTTACATACTAAAATTTTTTTAGAAAAACATTTTACCCCAAGGGGAAAAAAAGTATTTTGATATTATTTTTTACATACTGAATTTTATAATGAAAAATAATAATCCCAGCATTTTTGGTAAAAAACACTTTTAAAAACCAAAACAATGTTAAAAAAAACAAAACAAACTCCCCCTTTTTCGGTTTTTTCTACCCCGTTTCTTTTTTTTTTTAAATGGGTCCTTTTTCCCCCTCATGTTTTTCCCTTTTCCCCTCCCCCTTTCCCCCTTTTTCCTTTCCCCTTTGGTTTTTCCTCCTCCTCCTCCTCCCCCTTTTTTTCCCCCTTTTCCCCTTTCCTCCTCCTTCCCCTCCTTTTTTTTTCCCGTTTCCTCCCCCCCTCCTCCCCCGGGTTTTTGCGATGGAAAAATTCACCCTCATAAAAAAACCCATTAGAAATTTTTAAAGACATTCTGCGGTCGTGCCGGGGAAAACACCAGCTGGGGGGGGAATTTTTGAAAGTGAAAATTTACTTTCAGTTTTTAGTATTCTTTCCCTTATTGATTTTTTTCGGGATCTTTAAACCCCTTTAAACCCATTTATTTACCGGAAAAAGATTCCTCGACTTTCATTTTTCTTTGACGGGTTTCCTGTGGTGCGGGGGGCTGGTGCGGGTTTGCGCGGCTCCCTAGTTTCGCGGTCGGGGGGGGAACGCGATATGATACCCAAAAAAAACCCTCCCATTGTTATAATGAGGGGTTAGAAAAAAACCCCCTTTGCTTATCATTCTTCATTCATTCTTTAATTAATCATTATTATCGATATTGTTTTAATTTTCACCATTACCGGAAAAAAAAGGTATTTTCCATTTTGATATGAATTTTTTTTCTAAAAAATTAATGGGGGCCCGTTTTTATTTTTTATATAGGAATTTCCCAATATTTTTGGTCTTTAAACCCTTGTTAACCCTTTTTTATAAATATCGAGAAAGGGGGTTTTCCCTTTAATTAAACCCCAACCCAAAAAATTTCCCTATGTTTAAAAAATTAAAAAAAAAAATATAAGCATAACAACAAAAACTTTTGTACCCGGAAAGTTTTGGTATCTAGGAGCAAAAACGGTTTTTTTTCGGGAATCGTATCGATAAACCTCGGAAAAAAAGGGTTTAAAATACACCCCCGGAGCTTTAACCATAGGAACCCAAAAAAAAAATTTTATGGTTAAAACCACGAAAAAAACCCCCAGGTCCCTTTGCGCGGGGTTGGTTTTTCCTCCCCGGGGTAAAATATTAAATTTACGGTTTAAATCATCATCATCGCCCCGGGGGCCAATTTTTTTTTCTTTAATTTTTCCAGTCGGAAAATTGGAGTTTTTTCATCAGAAGAAAAAAAAATCCAAATAAAATTGGGGTTTGGGTTTTATGATTACGAATAATTTTTCTTTGGCTTTTCCCACTAATACCCCGTTTTCCCATTTTATTTTTATGCTCAAAATATGGGAAAAAAAAGGGCCTACCCCCCGCTTGATCGAAAAACCCCCTTGTGAATCCCCCAATCAAAAAAAAGAAATTTTTTAGCATTCATGGGGTTCTAAAATTTCCCAAAAACCCAATTGTAGGTTGCCGGGTTTGTTCCAGAGAAATGGAGTCTGCAAAATTTTTCCCGCTTGTAGTTTTTAATACCAATAAACGTTCAAACCTTAGGGAAAGCCCCCCTTTCGTAAAAACCCGTGTTTCTTTTTCACCCCGTTTGGGTTTTGGGTTTTTTGGAAAAGCTTTGGGAAAAAAAAGGGAAAGAAAAATAAAATTTGATTTTTAAAACGGATGTTTCCTATTTTCCCTTAATACTGTTATGATCGAAATAAAAAGGGGTTTCTTTTAAAGGGACCCAGAAAAATGCGTCCCAGTCACACATAAAAAAAAGTAAAATTTTTTCGGGTTTAAAAACCGCTTTGCCAGGGTAAGTCTTTTGGGAAAAATGTTTGTGTTTAGAGAGAGGGGATGTATTTTTATATGAGTTTTTGGGTATAGATAATCAACGGAGTTGCCTGGTTTTAAAAGCGAGGCTTTTTTAGTGCGAGCACGCTTGTGGGGGGGGGGTCTCGGGTTTTGAAATATGAAATTTGGCAAAATCTCCCCAACGAATCGGGGTTTTCATGTTCTAACCCGAAGTGCTCAGTGGAAGAAAATTTCCAGCCTAATGGCACGTCAACATTGCCCAAATTTAAAAAAACCCATGCTGAGCCAAGTCTAAAAAAAGAGGTGCGATGGGTTTGGCACCCCCGGGTTTTTCACCTCCTTTCTTTCCTTCTTTTTTCGAGGCGATTCAGTTTTAAAAAAATTTTTTTTGGGGGTGAAAATTTTTTTTGGACCCGGAGCCTTTTTGTCGCATAGAAGAACATGTTTGGGTGCGACTTTTCTTCTCTTTAGATTTTGGGGACTTTTCCTTTTAAAACATGCAAAGGGCTGTTTTTGGAAAAGCGAAGGGGAGGGCTTTTTTACAAAGGGGACAATAGGTTTTTCCCTTTTCTATGTTTTCCTTAGCCCCCCCCTTTAAGAGATGTGTTTTTTTGCAAAGGTCATAGAGCCCTCTCCGCTCAGCAAAGAGCAAAAAAAATAGGGATTATGTTTCCCCAATCGAAAGGGAGAAAAACCAAGGGTTTTTAGCATTTAAACACGGGGAAGGGGAGGAGGACTATCATTACATTGGGAATAAAGGGAAAATTTGAGTTTAATTTTTTTGCCCCCGCGCAAAAATACGTCTCTCTGCCCCCTCCTCCTCCTCTCCCCGACCTACATTCGACGGGTAAAAGATGTTTTTGAAATGGATGCTGGCACGGAAGTCTAGAAGCTTAACTACTTTCGACTCATCTCTCCGAATAAACTCCTCCTCCTCCTCAGCTGTAAGAAGAGCCTGGGCATAATCCTCCTCCTCCCCCTCCCTTTCCTCTCCCTCCTCCTCCTCCTCCTCCTCCTCCTTCTTCTTCTTCTCCTCCTTCTTCTTCTTCTCATCTACTACTACTACTACTTCCTCCTCCTCCTCCTCCTCCCTCTCTTCCTTTCTCATATACTACTAACAGCTCCTCATCCGCATCCTCTACGTCACCACCTCCTTTTCTTCTACACTGCTCTTCTTCTTCTTTCTTATCACCGAGAGCTCCTGCAGTAGCAGGACTGCTAGGACCACTAGGAGGTGGATGGATAGCTAGCTAGCTTGCTAGCTTGATGGTTGGCCGGTAGGCTTGGCTGACCGTAGGCTGGCTGTTGGCTGGCTGGCTGCTGGTCGGTAGGCCGGTGGTCTGTAGGCTGGCTGGCTGGTCTGTAGGCTGGCTGGCTGGCCTGTACGCTGGCTGGCTCGACTTCGGCTCCGGCTCCCACGACGACGACTACGACGGCGACGACGACGACGAGGACGACGACGAGAGGTCCCCCCCCCCCCTAGCTGGGTGGAGACAGCACCAGTTACCGACAGCAGCGCGGCAGCAGCAGCAGCAGCAGCAGTAGTAGCAGCAGCACCAGCAGCAGCAGTAGTAGCAGCAGCACCAGCAGCAGCACCAGCAGCAGCACCAGCAGCAGCACGGGTGGAAGGAGGAGGAGTTCTGATCTCGCTCCATTCGGGCCCTCCTTTATACGGTTGGTAAAGGAGTTTTTATCCATGACTATACGGTTTAAAAGTACATTTCAGCCGTTTAAACGATAATCATCATTATTACCCATTATTATTTATGGATTCCTCCTCCAATCGTTCTTTCTTTTTCTTTTCTTTAATGAATATATGTGTGACGAGCTCTCTTATTCAATACAAGTTCTTTAGGAATCCCTGCTATATCCCTAACTAACAGAAACAACATCAGGTAATTTGTGTGGTGGATTAAGGAGCTGTTTCTCTCGACCGATAAATCGGAGAACATCAATATATTCACATCTGAATAGGATTTGTTATATTCACCTTGATTATTCCAGCTAATTAGCGGATTTTATTGAGTACATCTAAGATTCCTTCCATATAATCACGCTCATTTGGTTTGAAGTAGATTTTCATGAGCGATTTAACGGCATCATCATCACCATCTTCGAGATTATTATTTTCTTTTTTAAAAAGGATTTTTCAGTCGTCTTTGATTTTTATAGAACAAACTTAATTTCACTTCGTCGGAAGGTTTGTTGTTTTTTCGTCTTGAACGCATATATACCGATGGAGGGTATGGTAAGTACTTGACTTCACCTTTACCTGCAATTCTTCTTCTTCTTCCTCCTCCTCCTTCTCCTCCTCTCCCTCCTCCTCCTCCTCCTCCCCACATTGCATTGCGACCTCTTCCTTTCCTCGTCTATCAACAGGCACGGCGACGCTCCACTTTGTGTACGTGACCGCATATTTCGACATCTGCGATGTGAGTTAGCGTCGTAACCCGCGGGGGCGTCTGCGCCCTTGAAGGATATAGGGGCACTCGTAGGCTGCTGCTGCTGTTGTTCTTGTTGTTGTTGTTGTTCAATATTACCTCTTCTTTCGTGGTAACTGGCACCAAGCACACTGTCAACTACAAACTTAGGGATTAGGCAAAACTCTTTGTTAACAGTACCATCTCCAGCAGATGAACTCATTGCGAGAGAAGCCCGGAGAGGGCGGATATGGCTAACGGTAAAATGATACCGAGAAGGGAACCACCCTTTTGAGATTGCAGGAGTTTCTTTTTATACGGAGAAGGGTTCTCGATTGAGCAATCCTCTTTATAATGAACTAATGTGGTTTTAGTTTCTTTAGTAGTTTTAAGTCCAGTGGTAGACGTTTCGTTAATACTTTGAAAATATCCGCGAAATGCAGTCGATATGGTTCTTCTTTAACCCGCAGATTTTTTTTACGTTTTTTTCTGAGATACTTTACTCAGCAATCTAATAATCTGGGTGTTCTTTCTATCCTCTCCATCCATTATCGGCTGCTGCTATTCATTCCTTATTTATGTCGGAAATCTCGCTTTGATTTACCATGAATCAAACTTTTTCGGTCATCCAAGGAATGTTACGAAAAAATTTTCTCTGTTTTTTTCTGCTTATTGTACTTCTTTAGATCTTTATAGGGTAAAACTCAGGAAGAACAGTTTCAACTAATTCTTCGGCATAAAAACACCTGAAATTTCTTCCCCGCTTAAATCTTCCAATGTATAACCCGGTATGGGTTGCTTCTTATCAATTAATTTTATTCGAAATATTTCTTCCGTATTTTGCTGTGAAAAACCTCGGTGGAAAGGATTGCTTGATCTCGCTCCCGTCACCACCCTAACGGTCGTTCCCATCGCCAGTGAAGAACTAATTGTTTTTCTAGTGTTCGGGTTCTTTATACATACACGTGAATTGCTTTTGAATGTCTGCTGGTTTTGTTAGCTTATGCACATTCGGTCGGAGTACGTCCTCGGAGTGATCTATGTATTCTATTGTTATAGCATTTACGAATTCAGGTAAAACATCGATATATTTCATTGTATTTTTGAGAGTAAGATATCGATAAATTTTACCTTTTAGCGTCCTAATGGCTCTTTCCGCCAAAGCACTCTTAATTCTTGGCTGAAGGTGTTATATAGTATAATTTTCTTTTCCTCTAGATATTTTTTCAAAACGCTATTATAAAATTCGGTTCATGATCAGTAAATATCCTCGATATTCCATTAAACTCCTCGGATTCTAACACTGAAATAAGTGCGTTGGCAGTTTCTGATGCGGTTTTCCGTTTTAGCGGATGCACTCGCATATATCTCGAAAACACATCAATACATACTAACAAATACCCATATTCCTGTTTTTATGCTTCAGGTGTCTCAAATCACCTAAGTCACACGCTAAAATCACGCGTGGTTTCGGTGAGAGTATTTTTCGACGGGGAAAGCGTTTATTTTTTAATCTGTGGAGAGTGTAAACTCTACTTCTCTTTAAAAATCCTCTAATGCCCTCGAGCGTAATATCACGACGCTTTTTTTTTGATGCGCGGTATAGATTTTAACACCCCAACCCGGGGCTGGTGAAAAATTTTCATATACCCGCGAAAATTTTTTCTTTTAACCTTTGATTTTTACTGCAGTGACCGTTTGTGTTGTTGGAAAAATGTCAGTACGAAACTTATTTGGTAGGAGTGCAAAAACAAATAACCAAGGGGTATGAAAAAGGTATAAATAAATGAAATCTTAAAAATCAAGAGATGTTTTTGCCCGGTTTTCGTTTGCGCTCGCAGAAATCATAAATCAGAAAAATTCCATAAAAAATTATATCATGCGTAAAACTGACAAAATACCTACGGGCCCCTTTTTTTGTTGCTCGCGAATTTTTCCCGTGCCCTTTGGATAACGAACCTCCCCGATGCCGTGTGCTTTACTCTCCGTCCGAGTATGCTGTTCCATATTTTTTTTTTGTTTGTTCAGTCCCCTGGCTATTCTGCGTCCTTCCATTCGGTAAATGTCCCTTATCTCATGACCACCGGGCATTGGAAGTTCTGTGGTGACGGAGTCAGATCGTGTTCGCGACCTGGTGCTGAAACCACGGCCTGTTTCCCCCCAAAGTATTTTGTATGCAACCGTGGGGGGTAGCGTTTTAAAAAACACTAAAAGGGGTTGTTTTCGGGCTGCTTTCGTCACGTAAAAAGTCTGTATTTTCCCCCCCGGAGTGCTGGCGATTTCACTGTCTTGCCGAAGATCCTGATCCCCGGGAAAGTTCATGACGGAAAAAACTGAGAAATTATAAAAAGAGGGCGGGGTCTGCTCTTACAAATATGCTTCCCCTTCTTTTTTGAGGTTTAGGGAAACCTGGGGTACTTTTGTTTAGAAAAACTAATTATAAAAAAAACCCACCTCGAAAAAACTCAGGGTTGCGATCCTCATGCTCTGAGGAAGAAAACCAAACACAACACCAAATTTTGTTTGTTTTGGGGCGGAGTAGTAAGGATAAATCATCTTTTTTGTAGGCTTTTTGTATAAAGAAACATAGGCCCGGCACCCCCGGGGTCACGGTCCAGGAAAGGTAGTTGTGATTTTCCTCCTCCCCACGGTGACGATTTTTTCGTAACGGATTGAGCCGGTTAGGATGTTGCAACACGACCCCCGGGGGGCAAGACGAGGACGTCATTTCGTAGCAACCTTTGAAGTCTGCCCATTTATCCCCTAATCCCTCTCCAGCGTCTCCCTGAACAGGGAACCATGACGGCACCAAGGGGGGCCCCTGGCGAGACCCCTAAAACTGCTGGATTCATCCCCACCAAAATTGAAGTACCAAGTCCCGAAACTTCACTAGGGGAAAAGAATTTGGGGTTCGGCAGCGGAGTTCTGCGTCCGTCATAGATGGGGACCTCTCGACTGCCCGGATGCTCCGTCTTTGGGGGAATTGGGAAAAAGGGGTTTTTCTCAAAAATGGCAAGCTTTTATTTTATTTTTACACCGGGAATTTTGGGGACGTCTGATGAGGGCCTCGGGTTTTTTTTGGGGGGGGAATCACTGATACCCCCATAGGCCCGAGAGGGGTTACCCAAATACTTGGCCAAACGATGGGGGGGCGCTGCCCAAAACCAGAGGTGCGGTCTCAAACGGGACCCTGGTTGTGTACCTTCGGGAGACCCCAGGGCGGGGTTTGGGGGGCCCTCTTCCCCAAAGGTAAAAGGGGTTTTCCTTGGGGAAATAGAATAAAACCCCCGCCTTTTCAACATCATTAAATTTGATGCCTTTTCCCCTATAAAAACTACGCAGGACAATTGCGAATTTACTGCGCGCTATAATTACGTTAAATTAGCAAAAAAGTTTGAAGATAGGGAAAAATTCTATACTGAGAGGATCTTTTCGGGAGATACCACGAGTTGGGAGGTTATTCCTTTTTTTTTATCGGGGGTTTTTCCGTCCCAATATAACCACCTTTTCAAATTCTCCTTGTACTCTTTTACAATTCCGAAAACCGCTTGTTTTCCCCGAGTTTAAACCCCGTACAAGATCGACTGGGTTTGGGGAAAAAACAAATAAAAACACCCGCAGAAACGATAATTTGCCACACAAAAATACGCACGCACGCTTCAAGGGGATCTGATCCCAAACCCTTTTGCTTCTTGTTGCATGAGATTTGCAAAGTTCGGGTTCGCCCGACCCCTTTCACCAGGCCCGTCCGTGTCAGTTTTTATGGCTGTCTTTTGTTGGGGTCGACATCGGGCTTACCGGGCGGGGTTGCCAGCAGGCGCTCTGTACCGTGGTGTAGATCTCCAAAACTCTTTACCCGCACGACGGGTGTGTTTGTGGGCTTTTTTTGGGAAATTTCGGTGCACGCATTTTCCCCAATAATGTACGAGGTGGCGTTGGCTCGCCGCAAAGCAGAACACCCTCTTCATGTTTTAGGTTTGTATAATCTTCCAGACAGGGAACCTAGGCCCTTTTGTGCAGAATGACTTCTGTCCTTGTTTTTTATTTCAGAGGTGCCAGTGGTTTATAGCCCCTTGGGGACTGAGTACAGCTGGCCGGGGGGAATATCTCGTTTCCTCTCTGTGAAGCTGCGGAGGAAGGAGTTTCCGTCACCGTACACTTCCCCCTAAGTAATTTTTGGCTCGAGTATATCGGGATTTGGGGGGCAAAACCCCGCCATTTTGGCAATCTTCAGAAGCTCATGCCTCTGATCCCCATGGGCTGGGAAAACCGTTTTTGATAATTTTTCTACCCCGTCAAGAATCCTATTGTAGTGTCGGGGGGTAGGGGTTAGATGTTTCAGGGGTGGCGCTGGAAGAAACGACGGCCCTTTGAGTCTGTGTGTAGATAGTGCCTTCCCCCACGGCGCGTGGCTCAGTGCTCCCATGATAGCAAAATGCTCTGCCCGTAGCGGGAGGCGTTGTCTGTTTCCCTTTTGGAATTGTGGCATCCCTTGCTGGAAGCCGGCGCCTCAGTGTGGTCAAGGGACGACCGATCCCCGTGTAACATTTTTCGCTCCCGGGGGGTGTGGTTGCAATACCCCCTGGGTTTCCACAACCGTTTAAAGCGCTGGGAAAAACCATCAGGGGGACAAAACAAGGGGCAGCACTACCACCGCCCGCCGCCGCCGCCGCCCCGCGCCGCAGACCTCGCCGTCGCTGCCCCCCCCCCCCCCCCCTAGAGTGAGGTGAACAAGGAAGAAGAAGAAGAAATATATACTAAATATATACGGTAAATATATACTTGTTTATATACATTATGTTATTAGTTAGAGTATTGTTTTATTAAAGCGATATGTGCGAGACCATTCTTGTTGACATTCTTTCTCTTATTAGGTATAATGGACGAACCGGGCCCTAGCGGGTTAGGTAGAAAAAAATTTCGAGGGAAGTTGGTAGCGATGACGAAGAAAAGAAGAAGACGACGACGAACAGCAACAAGAGGAAGAAGGACCGCACATCAGCAGCATAGAGTGCGTATGTGGAGGTATGGGTGTTGTTTTTACATTTTTCGATTCCCGAAAATGTATCACACGATCCTATCGGGTTTTTGCGGTTAAATTCGGAATATTTCCGGAATATGATGATTACACATAGAGAGACACTGGGGAATCCCCCTCCCAGTGTAAAAATCTACCCAGAATTTACCATTCATATTTCCAAATGAACATACAGGGGGAGAAGGAGATTGTTCCATATACATAGTCATACCTAATCAAATCATATATCATAATGATGATTTTAATGAACTCATTGATGAAGGATCCATATCTCATTGATCGATTAGAAGAATTGCTTAGCGAAACTGAAGGTTCTCGGCTCATCCTAGAGG
>NW_023643930.1:0-7500 GCF_015228065.2 Penaeus monodon | reverse complement strand
TATATGTATGTATAGAAATAGAAAAGATAGGTAGTAGATAAGAATAGATTATAAATGTGGGTATTTATATCTATATCTACATCTATATCCATTTTATCTATCTATCTGTCTATATACCTATATCTATCAATATATCTATCTATATATCTATTCTATATACATATATATACTTATGATATATATATGTAACATATATATTTATTAAATATATATTATATATATAATTATTATTACTTATATAATAAAATATATAATATAATATATATATAATATATTAATAACATTATATATATATATATATGTGTATATAATATATATATATATATTTTATATATAATATATTTACATAGGGTATGTACTGTTTATATATATTAATATATATTTATATTATATATTAATATATATACACATACATATCGTATAGCTCACAACAGGAAAATATAAATATATATACATATATATTTACATATATATATATTTTATATATTATATTATATATAAAATATATATATATTATATAAGTATGCATAAAATATATAGGGTAATATATATATATATAATATTATATATAATAAAATATATATATATATAAAATATATATAATAATGTAATTTACACACACACACACACACACACCCCATAATATATATTAAAATATATATATATAAAAATATTATATAATATATATATTATATATATTACATATATATGTAGCATACTTATCCAGATATATATATATATATTTATATATATATATATATATAAATATATATTTATATATTCCTGTTGTGAGCATATATGTATTATATGTGTATATATATATGTGTGTGTGTGGGGTGTGTGTTTGTGTGTGTGTGCGTGGGGTATGGAAGAAAAAAAACCACAATACAAAAACTAGTTTTATTGAAATGAGACTACAGTTTCGAAATCCAACTGGATTCCATCCTCAGTTCTGAAGAGGAAAGGGAGAGGAAGAGTATAGAAGAGAGAGAGGAGAGGCAACCCCGGTAACACGGGGCAGGTGAGGACAGACGAACGGAAGTAAGGGGGGGGTCACATCAGGACGGAGGATCGGGCCAAGCCGCAAGAGTCCAGATCCCCGGGAGAGATGATGAGGCGCAGAGGCACGGCCGGCTTATGGGTTTTGGAAGCCCATAGAGTCGAAGGTTGATGACTCTGAATCTCTGATAGAGGTTCGCCCCGGAAAACAGGGTGCTTCATTTTCAGGCGACGGTGTCATATACATATATAAACATATATTAATAAAATATATATATAATATAATAATATATAATATATAACATATATATTTTATATATATATATTTTATAATATATATATAGATAGATAAAAGATAGATAGATACAGACATAATACACACATTATATTTTGTGTGTATGTGTGTGTGTGTATGTGTTATAAAATATATATATATATAAATATATATAATTATATATATATATATATATATACCATATATATAACATAAAAACATATATATATATAATTTTAAAATATATATATATATACAAATGTATAAAATGTATATATATATATATACATGTTTTCATCAACATCATCAAGGGGCTAACGCCGACGGAGGCGCATGGCCGCATAACACCCTTCGCTTCCAGCCACGAGGATCCATTGAGGCGAGTCTCCAGGCAGGCACACGGCCCATCTCTAATTCTTCGCGACAGGTCTCGTCGAGTTGCCCAAGCCATGAACTCCTGGACGTCCCACAGGTCTTTCCCCCACCCCGGGTTGTCTCGCAGAGAGTCAAACCCGATGGGCAGGGTCGTCCCCTAGGGAGGCGAGCTAGGTGGCCCTATAGCCTGAGTTGGCGATCCCGGATTATGCAAGTAACAGTCCCATGACAGTCTCACGGTGTAACCGGGCCCGGGTTGGACACGTGGGTCCTGCCAACTGTATCCCATGATCCAGCTAAGGGAAATTGTTACAAAAGGCATCAAGGCGAGACTCCAAGGCACTGGGGTAGCGTCCAGGTTTCGCTTCCATAGAGCAAAACTGGAAGTATCAAGGCCTTGAAGACACGCCAGCTTGGTCTTTCTGGGATAGGTACCGACATCTCCAAACGCTCTTGTTGATCGAGTTCAGGCTCCTTTTGCCAGACCAATCCGTCTACTGACTTCTTGGTCTGACAACCCGAGATAGGGGCCCACACTACCAAGGTATGTACAGCTTTCTGTAACTTCAACGTCCTCACCGTAAGCATGGATCGACTGAACGGGTTCCCCTAACAGGTCCCCAAAGTCCTGAATCTTGATCTTGGTCCCGGAGACCCCTAGGCCTAGGGGCTTCGCCTCATTCTAAATGCATCAAGAGCCGCCACAAGGACTCCAAGGATCAGATAGGATGGCAACTTCGTCGGCAAAGTCAAGGTTTTGAGACCTTTTAAAATTGCCTAGTGTTTTCTCCGCACTGACTTTGGCTAGTAGCTCTGCCCATTATTTCCGTCCATATAAGTGTTGAAAAGTGTTGGGGCAGGACACCCGCCTTGCCCCCACCCCTGAATTACAGGGATGAAGTTCGACATACCCCCACCACACTTTACATCACTTTCAGTACCAGTTCACTTGGACTCTGTCCAAGTGAAAACACTTAGGGTGGCCACTGGAGGGCGGGGAGTTTTGAAGTGGACCCGCAGGGTAGCCACAGCGCCTATGGTCGGTGCCCCAGAACTTGGCACTCCGGTAAACCCTGCAGTTCTGGAGGATCCTCCATCGCGTGCTAACAAGAATTTGGTCGCTCTCCTTGGCCACAGTACCCGTATCGCTGTACCAAATCCAGCAATGCGGGTTGAAGCGCTGGTACCAGGAGCCCGATAAACCTCATTTTCTGGAACCTAGCAAAGTCCCAGAGAAGGAGGCTATTCTCGCTTTCTGGGATCGCTCCGAGCCATGGGGACCGACAGACATCTCGTAGCCAGCTCGGTCAAAAGCCGGATACCGCATTGAAGTCGCCCAGAACAATGCGAATGTCTCGCCGGGGGCAATCGTTTTGCCACAGATGCGAGTTGGGCATAGAACGCCTCTTTCCCCAAACAATTTTATATACATCGGTTAGGGCGTATACAGCAATAAGAGACAAGAAAGCCAAAGCATGCTTCAGTCTCAATGCCATGATACGCCATCAAAACCCGGGGTCACCTCGACTACCGCGAGCTGAAAATCGACTGGAGATGGCTATGGCTACACCCTGGAGGTGGTGACCAAACGCTACAGCCCGACCAGTAGTAGGTGTAACCCCCCACACTGATCGTGCCACTACCAGGTTCTTCCCCACCTCTGAGAGGGCAAACCACCCCAATTCCCAGTCGCTTCAATTCCCACGATAGCAGAGGTAAAACCCCTCATCCTCCGCAAGGAACGGATGTTCCAAAACGCCTACCCGGAAAGCACGCCTGAGATTAAGCCTACATACACACACACACACAAAACACCCACACACACACACACTCAACACTCACAACATATATATAATATATATATATATATATATATATTTATATATATATATGTGTGTGTGTTGTGTGTGTGTGTGTGTGTATACACACATACACACACACACACACACACAAAACACACACACACACCCCAACACACACACACATACACACATATATTATATATAAATATATTAAAATATATATTATAATAGTATATATATATATATATATGCATATACATATAAAATATGTATGTATAGTATAAAATATTGTATATATAATATATATATATATAATATATATATATACATATCATACATATATAATATATATATTAATATATATATATATTTTATATGTATTTATTATAAACATATATCTACTACTACAGTGCCAAGTTCAGCAGGCCTGAACGCAACTATTGTGTGACAAGGAAAGAGTTTCTGGCGGTGGTGAAGGGTCTCGAGCACTTTCACCCATACCTCTACGGTGCCAAGTTCACCATCCGGACTGACCATGCTGCCCTACAGTGGTTGAAGTCGCTGAATGTAGCAGAGGGTCAGCATACATATACGTATATGCTCACAAACAGGAAAATATAAATATATATACATATATATTTACATATATATATATATATATATATATATATATATATATATATATATATATATATATATATGTATATATTTACACACACACACACACACACAGATATATATATATATATTATATATATATATATATATATAATATATATTTATATATTCCTGTCTGTGAGCATATATGTATATATATGTATATATATATATGTGTGTGTGTGTGTGTGTGTTTGTGTGTGTGTGCGTGTGTATGGAAGAAAAAACCACAATACAAAAACTAGATTTATTGAAAATGAGACTACAGTTTCGAAATCCAACTGGATTCCATCCTCAGTTCTGAAGAGGAAAGGGAGAGGAAGGAGTATAGAAGAGAGAGAGGAGAGGCAACGCGGTAACACGGGGCAGGTGAGGACAGACGAACGGAAGTAGAGGCAGGTCACATCAGGACGGAGGATCGGGCCAAGCCGCAAGAGTCACAGATCCCCGGGAGAAGATGATGAGGCGCAGAGGCACGGCCGGCTTATGGGTTTTAGGAAGCCCATAGAGTCGAAGGTTGATGACTCTGAATCTCTGATAGAGGTTCGCCTCCGGAAAACAGGCTGCTTTCATTTTCAGGCGACGGTGTCATATACATATATAAACATATATATATATATATATATATTATATATATACATATATATACATATACATATATATATATATATATATATATATATATATATATATGTATATATGTATATATATATATATATACATGTATATCATCAACATCATCAAGGGGCTAACGCCGACGGAGGCGCATGGCCGCATACACCCTTCGCTTCCAGCCACGAGGATCCATTGAGGCGAGTCTCCAGGCAGGCACACGGCCCATCTCTAATTCTTCGCGACAGGTCTCGTCGAGTTGCCCAAGCCATGAACTCCTGGGACGTCCCACAGGTCTCCTCCACCCAGGGTTGTCTCGCAGAGAGTCAACCTGATGGGCAGGGTCGTCCATAGGGAGGCGAGCTAGGTGGCCATATAGCCTGAGTTGGCGATCCCGGATTATGCAAGTAACAGGTCCCATGACAGTCTCACGGTGTAACCGCCGGTTGGACACGTGGTCCTGCCAACTGTATCCCATGATCCAGCTAAGGGACTTGTTACAAAAGGCATCAAGGCGAGACTCCAAGGCACTGGATAGCGTCCAGGTTTCGCTTCCATAGAGCAAAACTGGAAGTATCAAGGCCTTGAAGACACGCAGCTTGGTCTTTCTGCATAGGTACCGACATCTCCAAACGCTCTTGTTGATCGAGTTCATGGCTCCTTTTGCCAGACCAATCCGTCTACTGACTTCTTGGTCTGACAACCCAGAGATATGGCCTACACTACCAAGGTATGTACAGCTTTCTGTAACTTCAACGTCCTCACCGTAAGCATGGATCGACTGAACGGGTTCCCCTAACAGGTCCCCAAAGTCCTGAATCTTGATCTTGGTCCAGGAGACCTCTAGGCCTAGGGGCTTCGCCTCATTGCTAAATGCATCAAGAGCCGCCACAAGTGACTCCAAGGACTCAGATAGGATGGCAACTTCGTCGGCAAAGTCAAGGTCTGAGACCTTAATATTGCCTAGTGTTGCTCCGCACTGACTTTGGCTAGTAGCTCTGCCCATTATCCAGTCCATATAAGTGTTGAAAAGTGTTGGTGCAAGGACACAGCCTTGCCTCACCCTGAATTAACAGGGATGAAGTTCGACATACCCCCACCACACTTTACATCACTTTCAGTACCAGTTCACTTGGACTCTGTCCAAGTGAAACACCTTAGGGTGGCCACTGGAGGGACGGGGAGTTTTGAAGTGGACCCGCAGGGTAGCCACAAGCAGCCTCTGGTCGGTGCCACAGAACTTGGCACTCCGGTAAACCCTGCAGTTCTGGAGGATCCTCCATCGCGTGCTAACAAGAATGTGGTCGATCTCCTTGGCCACAGTACCCGTATCGCTGTACCAAGTCCAGCAATGCGGGTTGAAGCGCTGGTACCAGGAGCCCGATATCCTCATTTTCTGGAACCTAGCAAAGTCCCAGAGAAGGAGGCTATTCTCGCTGCTGGGATCAGCTCCCGAGCCATGGGGACCGACAGACATCTCGTAGCCAGCTCGTTCACAGCCGGATACCGCATTGAAGTCGCCCAGAACAATGCGAATGTCTCGCCGGGGCAATCGTTTGCCACAGATGCGAGTTTGGCATAGAACGCCTCTTTCACATCAATTTATATACATCGGTAGGAGCGTATACAGCAATAAGAGACAAGAAGCCAAAAGCATGCTTCAGTCTCAATGCCATGATACGCTCATCAACCGGTGTCACCTCGACTACCGCGAGCTGAAGTCGACTGGAGATGGCTATGGCTACACCCTGGAGGTGGTGACCATCGCTACAGCCCGACCAGTAGTAGGTGTAACCACCCACACTGATCGTGCCACTACCAGGTCTTCTCACCTCTGAGAGGGCAGCCACCTCAATTCCCAGTCGCTTCAATTCCCACGATAGCAGAGGTAACCGCTCATCCTGCCGCAAGGAACGGATGTTCCAAGCGCCTACCCGGAAAGCACGCCTGAGATTAAGCCTACATACACACACACACACACACACACACACACACACACACACACACACACATATATATATATATATATATATATATATATATATATATATATATATATGCATATACCTATATATATGTATATATATATATATATATATATATATATATATATATGTATATATATACATATATACATATAATATATATATATATATATATATATATATATATATATATATATGTATTTATATATAAACATATATCTACTACTACAGTGCCAAGTTCAGCGGGCCTGAACGCAACTATTGTGTGACAAGGAAGAGTTGCTGGCGGTGGTGAAGAGTCTCGAGCACTTTCACCCATACCTCTACGGTGCCAAGTTCACCATCCGGACTGACCATGCTGCCCTACAGTGGTTGAAGTCGCTGAATGTAGCAGAGGGTCAGCTGGCAAGGTGGTTAGGGCGCCTTGAACAGTACAACTACCACATCGTCCACCGCCCGGGTCGTGTCCATTGCAACCTGAGTCGACGCCCGTGTGAGGCTAGTTGCTCACACTGTGTCCAGAAGGACTCTGATCCTATGTGCTTCCGTCTGCAGGTGCTGGAATGTGCCACTAAAGGGGATGATGAGTGGCGTAAGGCACAACGTGAGGACTCTGACCTTGCTCCCATTGTCCGGTGGCTTGAGGCTCTCAGTGGACGCCCCAGTTTTGGGAGGCCGTGGCTGCGGAGAGCCCACCACAAAGTGTCTGGGGACCAGTGGGAACATTACGAGTGGATCAAAGCGGTTTGTTAGTGAGCGCTGGGTGCAGTGATGAAGTGAGCAGTGATGTATACAG
>NW_023643928.1:7500-8933 GCF_015228065.2 Penaeus monodon | reverse complement strand
TAATTGTTATTATTTTATATATTATACTATTATTAAACATTATTGTATTATATAATATGTTATATATATACTGTTATAATATTTAATATTATTAAAATTGTTATTATTTAATTATATTATTTTATTACTGTAGTATAATTGTAAATAATTATTAAACAGAAATAATTACAGTAAACGATATAATGAAAAATGATATAAATAATGATTATAAAACGTTATTATGTTTATTATTGTTATTACATTATTATTTAGTTGTATAGTATAGATGTAAAATTATAATTATACTGCAAATTGCAATAATAATGATATATTGCAAATGATATAATAATTGCATATGATGATAATGATGATGATAATGATGATAATGAGATAATGATGATGATAACGAAATAATGATGATAATTGATAATAATGATGATAATAACAGGAATTGTCATATAATAAAAAAGTAAAGAAAAAAAATCCCAAGTAAAAGCGGCAAAATCTAGCAATATAGCCTTGAGAGTAGACTCCAATGACGTTTTTCCATTCATTGATGATTTGCAATTATTAGGGTAATAAGAAAAATACAGAATTCTATTAATCATGCAATTGATGATAAAGTGAGATAAAGAAATTTGATACATTTGATGATTAATTAATATATACTATTATCATTTATTATATTATTATATTATTATTTATTATATTATATTTATTATTATTACTTTAATTATTAGATTATTGCAAAAATATATATAACTGTAATAATAACAATAATATAATAAGTAATTATAATATACTAATGTTATAATATGTATTAATATTATTATGTATTATTATCATATTATTATTTACTGTAGTATATGTAAAAAAAATTATTATAACAGTATATTACAGTAAACGATATTAATGAAATAATGATATAAATAATGATTATAAAAACGTTATTATTGTTATTATTATTGTTATTACTATTATATTGTAGTGTTATTAGTCTAGATGTAAAATTATATATTATAACTGCAATAATTGCAATAATAATGATAATAATTGCAATAATGAATATAATAATAGCAATAATGACGATAATGATGATGATAATGATGATGATGATAATGATGATGATAACGATAATAATGATGATAATCTGATAATAATGATGATAATAACAGGAATTGTGTCCATATATAATAAAAAAAGGTAAAAGAAAAAAAAATCCCAAAAGTAAAAAGCGGCAAAATCTAGCGAAATATAGCCTTTGGAGTAGACTCCAAAATGACGTTTTTCCATTCATTGATGATTCTGCAATATTAGGGTAATAATGATAATAATTACCAGAATTCTATTAATCATGACAATATGATGATAAAGTGAGAATAAAGAGAATTTGGATAACATTGATGATTATTAATATTATTACTATTATCATTATTATATCATTATTTATTATT
>NW_023643928.1:0-2500 GCF_015228065.2 Penaeus monodon | reverse complement strand
TTATTGTTATTATTATCATTATTATTATTTTTACTGGTAGTATAATTGTAAAAATAATTATTATAACTGCAATAATTGCAATAATAATGATAATAATTGCAATAATGATGATAATAATTGCAATAATGATGATAATGATGATGATAATGATGATAATGATGATAATGATGATGATAACGATAATAATGATGATAATCATGATAATAATGATGATAA
Source organism: Penaeus monodon (assembly GCF_015228065.2). Classification (NCBI taxonomy): domain Eukaryota; kingdom Metazoa; phylum Arthropoda; class Malacostraca; order Decapoda; family Penaeidae; genus Penaeus; species Penaeus monodon. Next base: position 2,284 of record NW_023643928.1, on the reverse strand, counting down.
TAACAGGAATTGTGTCAATATATAATAAAAAAAAGGTAAAAGAAAAAAAATCCCAAAAGTCGAAAAAGCGGCAAAATCTAGCGAAATATAGCCTTTTGAGAGTAGACTCCAAAATGACGTTTTTTCCATTCATTTGATGATTATTAATATTATTACTATTATCATTATTATTATCATTATTATCATTATTATTATTATTATTATTATTATTATTATTGTTATTATTATCATTATTATTATTTTTTACTGGTAGTATAATTGTAAAATAATTATTATAACAGTAATAATTATAGTAATAACGATATTAATTGAAATAATGATATAATATGATATAGAAACGTTATTATTGTTATTATTTTTGTTATTACTATTATTATTGTAGTTGTTATTAGTATAGATGTAAAATTTTATTTTATAACTGCAATAATTGCAATAATAATGATAATAATTGCAATAATGATGATAATAATTGCAATAATGATGATAATGATGATGATAATTTATGATTATGATGATAATGATGATGATAACGATAATAATGATGATAATCATGATATAATGATGATAATAAAAGGAATTGTGTCCATATATAATAAAAAAAGGTAAAAGAAAAAAAATCCAAAAGTCGAAAAAACGGGAAAATCTAGCGAAATATAGCCTTTGAGAGTAGTACTCCAAAAAGACGTTTTTTCCATTCATTTGATGATTCTGGCAATTATTAGGGTAATAATGATAATAATTACCAGAATTCTAAATTAAACATGACAATAATGATGATAAAAGTGAGAAAAAAGAGAATTTGAAAACATTTGATGATTATTAATATTATTACTATAATCATTATTATTATCATTATTATTATTCTTATTATTATTTTTAATTTATTATTATTATTATTATTACTTAATTATTAGTATTATTCCCAAAAAAATATATTATAACTGTAATAATAACAATAGTAATAAAAATAAGTATAATTATAATAATACAAATTTTTATAATATGTTATTAATATTATTATTGTTATTATTAACTACTATTTTTTTTACTGGTAGTAAAATTGTAAAAATAATTTTTATAACAGTAATAATTACAGTAAAAACGATTTTAAATTTGAAATAATGATATAAATAATGATTATAAAATCGTTATTATTGTTATTATTGTTGTTATTACTATCATTATTGTAGTTGTTATTAGTATAGATGTAAAATCATATATTATAACTGCAATAATTGCAATAATAATGATAATAATTGCAATAATGATGATAATAATTGCAATAATGATGATAATGATATGATAATGATGATAATGATGATAATGATGATGATGATGATAATAATGATGATAATCTGATAATAATGATGATAATAACAGGAATTGTGTCATATATAATAAAAAAAAGGTAAAAGAAAAAAAACCCAAAAGTCGAAAAGCGGCAAAATCTAGCGAAATATAGCCTTTGAGAGTAGACTCCAAATGACGTTTTTTCCATTCATTTGATGATTCTGGCAATTATTAGGGTAATAATGATAATAATTACCAGAATTCTATTAATCATGCAATAATGATGTTTAAAAGTGAGAATAAAGAGAATTTGGATGACATTTGATGATATTAATATTATTACTATTATCATATTATTATCATTATTATCATTATTATTATTTTATTATTATTATTATTATTATTATTTTTTTTTTTATTATTATTATTATTACTTTAATCATTAATATTATTGCCAAAAAATATATTATAACTGTAATAATAACATAAAAATAAAAATAATAAAATTATAAAAATACTAATTGTTATAAATTGTTATTAATATTTTTATTGTTATTATTATCTTATTATTATTTTTACTGGTAGTATAATTGTAAAATAATAATTATATTATTACTCCTCCTCCTCCTCCTCTTCCTCATTCTTCAAACCCTTTCCACTTCTATCTCCTCATTTCCCCCTTCTCCTCCTCGTCTACCTCCTTCCACTTTATCCACCCGATCCCCATTCCTCCTCCTCTCCTCCACCAATGTGTATATGTACAGTATATATATATTATATTATTTTTATATATATATATATAATATATATATATATATATCAATCCCTTTATTTATTTATTTATTTATATGTGCCTGTGTTTCTGTGTGTAAAGTATGTATATTTGTATAATTTATATGTCCATTAGATAATTGGCTATCTACCTACCTTCCTACGTACACTTCTATCTACTTACCTACGTATCTATCTACCTAGTTGTCTAGTCACCTTCTTA
>NW_023643927.1:2500-8934 GCF_015228065.2 Penaeus monodon | reverse complement strand
AAATTCAATAAGTTTTATCGTGCCAGCGTGCACAAAGTTTTTAGGGGGAAAAGCTTTCTTAAAAAATAATAATAATAATATTGATAAAAAATATAAAACAAAAGAACAACAATACATACACTGTATGCACATGTGTGTGTGTATATATATATATATATATATATATATATATATATATATATATATATATATATATATATATATATAAATGTGTGTGCGTGTGTGTGCCATAAACAACGATAATGAAAATCGCATAGCAGTCCCAGTGCCCCTCAACCACGAAGGGATAGATTCCGAAGACCTAGTCTTTAAGACATTATTACATAAGATAAAATATCAAAACCACTGCGGGGTCCAGATTACCCACACTCGATCCTGCTGGAACATAAAGTGATCATTCTGCTGACCAGGCGGAAAGTTGGAAGCCGGTAACCTCCTCCGTAGAGGGAATTTACTTGGCTTTCCTAGTAATTATGTTTATTAAAGGCCCTCTTTGTAACACCTCGTAACCCCTAAAACTTTGATACATTGGTTCTTGTTGTATCATGGTCGTTACAAAGCACGATATCGAAGTTTGTTCTGACATACAAAGTTTAGAAAAAAAAAAAATCTTAATTTCACATAAAAAGGTCAAGAGAAAACCATTAAAGAACTCAATATACTAGTATGGTTTTTAATTACACTAAAACAGTTTATGCCCCTTTATAACAGATTTTTTTTTCATTTCACGAAACAAACGAAGCAGTTCGTAATTAATGGAAATATAAATCCCAAACTGAGATTCTTGAAATAAATCTAAAAAATACTGCGCTCTGATTGGCTGGCTGGAGTGTACCACATTGTATCAAGGTAAAGGCGTACAAATTGATCCAAGCCGAAAAAAAGGTTCAACTGTTTCCAATAGCGTGAAAGTAAAGGGCAAACCTGTAACAAAGCATATCAAAGTGTTAGGCGTTTTGGAAATACTACAAAAAAGGCCTTACAGTATTTACCCGATCAACCCCTGCACCTATTATTGATATGATCATTACCATTATAATTATCATCATCAGTCATAATTATTGTCATTATCACATTACCATAATAATTATTATTTTTTTTATTGTTATTATTATTATGATATAGATAATATCAATAATAATAGTAGTAGTAGTAGTAATAATAATAATGATAATGATAATGATAGACAATAATAATGGAAAATAAAAATAATGATAACATTAATAATAATGGCAATAATGGTAATAATAATCGTAATAATGAGAATAGTGATAATAATAATAATAATAATAATAATAATAATAATAATAATAATAGCAATAGTAAAAATAATAATAGGAAAAACAAAATTAATAAAAATGGCAATAATAATAATGATAATAATAACAATAATGATAATCATCATCATGATAATGATAATTATTAAGTGGAAGATAATAGTGATAGTGATAATAATAATAATAATGATGATGATGATAATAATAATCAAATAGACAATAACAATGATAACAATAATAATAATAATAATATTTTTTATAAAAAAAATATAATAATAATAGTAATGATAATGATGATGGTGACGATAACAACAATAATGATAATAATAATAATAATGATGATAATAATAGTAATAATGATAATGGTAATAATAATAATGATGATAATAACAACAACAACAACAATAGTAATAATAATAAATAATAATAATAATAATAATAATAATAATAATAATAATAATAATAATAATAAAAACAACACAACAACAACAACAACAACAACAACACAACAATAATAGTAAGAGTATTCCATTGGCTAGCAAAATGAAAATTAAAGTAGATGAACTTTATATTTTTTTCTCAAATATTTTCAGGGTTTTTCTAATAGGCATATTTTTCCTGTGGTAACATGATTAAATTTTACAACTGTATTTCATAAATTCACAAATCATGCTGATATTGCAGCCCTTTAACGTAAAACCGAGAAGTTCAGCTTGTTTTTTTAACAAGTTTAATTGCACAAGATCATGCAGATCTACCAGACTCAACTACATGTGATTCACCTGAAGAACAGTTAAAAGCTCAAGTGTTTGGTCCATCCCTTGTGTTTCAGTCACTTTGTGTTTCTTGTTTTGAAGAGTCAGGTATAGGTAAGTCTTCCTTGTGAAGTACCGGTCTCACTGCACGTGGTAAATTAGGATATTTTACAGTATGTTTGGATTTTGTATGTTGGTACCATATGCGTTGGCCATGCAGAAATAACAATCTGGAGTGTGATCGCTAGGCTCTCTCCAACTCATAGGGATGGCAAAAGGCGTATATTTTGTCCATGTAGTGAGAAGCCTGACACAGATTATAAAACACACATGAAAATCACAATTTTTATTCTCGTCACTCACTTTGCCGTCAGTGTTTTCATATCTGAATGTTACTTCACCACAAATATAGCAAAAACAGTTTGGCCTGTCTGTACAGATTCTTGGCATTATTAAGGTAAATGGAATATATGAACTTAGTAAGCTATCATAAGGTATCACAGAGGTAAATTCTGAGCGCAATGCAAGCAAGTTCAAACTACAAGCTACAATATGAACTTTCGACAAGGATTGCTAACGTGTTCATGCCTACCCTTCAAGCACAAAATTGACAGAGGTACACTAGTCTCACTCAGTGTTTTCAAGTTGCACTAAGTTGTTGCAATACACTTGGTCACCACGCTGCAGTGACTCTGTTTTGCCACGCTGTAGTTAACTGTGCGTCCTGTTTATGCAACCCTGTTTTCACTCAGTTAGATTTATGATTTTAAAATAGTAATTTACTTCATAAAAGAAATAAATTAGGAGTGTTTCTTAAACCGTTAGCTTCAATTTTTAAACAACTTAACTGGAACGTAACCCATGCACGTAACAGGAAAACGAGGGGAGTACATTATCGTGATACAGAAAAAATGTGGCTGATACAGAAAAATTTACATTATTTGTGTATTCTGTATGACAAAATACACAAGAAACAAGTATATTTTTCTTGAGAAAATGATAAAGATAATAATAATTGAAATGCGAATCATGATAATATTGATTATGACAATCGCTTCACTGGAAGAATTTTGATAAGTGACAATAATAACTACAATGACAGCACGCCAACATTCTCCAAAATTCTCTCATCTAGTACTTAATGGAAGCTTACTGAGCAATAGGATCATGAAACATTCAAATCACTGATACATCAGCTAATGACATAATCCGGATATATGCAGTACCTTTTCAGAATGTGTGACAATGTACGTAAATGTGGCAATACCTTTTTTCCGATGGTTTAGGTCGACTAGTTTCTTCTTCTTCCTGTCTCCTTTCTATCTTCTTCCACCTTTTCTTCTTTCTCTTCTGTTGTTGCAATTCCTCTTCTTTTCTTCGATTTATTCGTTTTCGCTTTCGAACAATATTTGACACTCCTCGAATGTCAGCCGTAGTGCCACTGACAGGACTATCACGTGTGATAAGATCTTTGCCCTTGATAATACCCGATGGAGATCAATACCTGCACCTAAAAACATCTAGCCTTTTTTCCATATCAAAAGAAGGGAAAACGTACCTTTTATACTCAGCTGCCGAGCAAGTATCGCCACGAAAGGTAACATTGGCATGAAAACTCACCGCATAATTCTATGTACGTGAATGTGCTCTGTCTTTAATCACGCGGTGTGCGTCATGCTTAGAAAGGGCCTGGTGCAGGAATTCCACACTCAGTTACTGCTGATAACGTAAGTTATGTAGATAAATGCATGCATGTGTGTGTCTGTGGCGCGCACGCGCGCGCGCGTGCATGTGCGTGTGCGTGTGTGTATGTGTGTGTGTGTGTATGTATATATATACATATATACACATATACATACATACATATATTTATTTCTTTATTTATCTATATACATTACATATATATAATACACACACACACACAACCACCACACGCACGCACGCACGCACGCAACACACACACACACACACACCACACACGCACGCAGCACGCACGCACACACACACACACACACACACACACAACACACACACACGCGCGGCGCGCATACACACACACACACACACACACACACACACACACACACACACACACACACACACACACACACACCACACATATATATATATATATAATATATATTATATATATATATATATATTATATATATATAGTATATAATATATAGATATATATATACATATACATATATATATATATATATTATATATATATATATATATATATATATATATAATATATATATATATATACATATATAGACACATACGTGCGTCTATTACCTTACTCCTAACAGCAGCTAGGCTTGTGGTTTGTCCATATTTTACTTAAAGTAGGTCATTTGGTCTTCGAATTTCAGCAAAAGATTAATACGATGCGTCACCTGGTGGAAGTGAGAGGAACTGAGAACACCAAACATTACACTTGAAAGGTTTCTTGAACGATCGTTTCAATGCAGTTGTTTTGTTCAAATCCAAAATAACACGAAGTTACTGGGTTTGCACTTTTGACTTATGGATTATACGTGAGGATAATATATGTATATATTCATGACGTAACCAACAACTTTCGGCGTTATTATATTTAGTCTCGGCTGTTGTATACATCTGTCTCTACATTTGCTCTACAGACAGACGTACAGTTTTGCAAATAACGTAATTTTCGATCCATGGACGACGAGATTTACGGGTTGATGTCATTCTAGACGATTAGAAATATGTTTCGTTATTCATAATGGAAATATTAATGGCATTAAATAATGAGTTTAGTTAATAGGAATATTCTAACATGAAACCTTACGTGTAATCCTTTCTTTTAGGTACAGAGAGTCATAAACCAAGCCAAAAAAGGAGACAGTTGATGACATCTGGATCATTTCGTTTTTTTTTTTTTTTTAAGATCTGATGTTGCTCTCATTCGGTTTCAGAGTTACAGCCCTCTTGGTAATATATATATATATATATATATATATATATATATATATATAATATATATATAATATATATATCAAAACCTTGTGATCGGCAACCTAGGATCACGGAAAAAAATATGTTCGATCTCCTCATGAGGGTACACGGGAATATACAACCATAGCTTAAAAATTGCAACTTAACGCAACACCAGCGTTTCTTATCTACCCTACTTTTTTTTTTGCCTTATCTTACTTTACCTTACCAGGTAACTTAATACACCTCACTTTACTTTCTTTCTTTACCTTACATTACTTTACCCAATGACTTACTTTAACTTACCTTTCTTTACCTAACCTTATTCTCCTTTCACCATCCTTCCGGTAATCTTATCAACTTAACTCATGTGTTAGGCACTCAGTAATAGCTGGTTAGATATCATAAAACACAGCACAAATTATATAATTAATATTTAACGCTAAAACCCAATGACTATAGTTTTAATGCCTGATACTTAACATGGAGATGTATTTGTCATCCCTTCCCATCTAATTTGGCCAGCTCATTTGGCCAGATAATCTAAACAAACTTGACATATTACGTATCCCTACCTCCCTTTAACAAACTAGTTAAATAAAAAATAATTAATCTTTTCAATATAATGGTGAATGATGATTGTTGTGTTAAATGATACATATAATTCATAAGCGGATGAGCATATAGCTAAATCAAGGAGTGTAAACAGTACGGGGTGCTGAGACTCGCAGCTTCGCCCCTAAGAAGTACCTGCCAGGACGAGCTTAGTCTGCTTAGCGTCAAAACCTACCCTTCGGCCTCCGCTGGCCGGGGGCACCTTCAGCGCTGATCCTAGACTATCGTATTATGTGTTCATTTACTCGTGTCGTTTTCTTTCAACAATAAAGAGTCAAGCCGTGAATGCTACAATCACTGCCTAATCAGTCCTTGTAGGAGTCATCTATAGCATTTTTCAATAAATAATTAATGGATGAGGGCTGTTGTATCAAAGGACACGCATGATTCGTTAGTGGATGAGAGCTGCTGTATGAAGGACACGTATTACCCATTAGTGCATGAGGGTTGTATTAAAGGACACGTATAAGCCTAAAGTATTTCAAAAGGAGGGTGTAAAAATTATCACTATTATTAATAAAGTATTTTATTGATATATAATTATAAGTGATAAAGATAAAAGGAGAATATATTAATATTCTTTAAGAAACACCGTTTTAATTATTACGTAACCTGATTAGATTTTCTTTTACGATATTGTGTCTTTCTTATTAAAGTTGTCTGTAAGATTGGCTTACGTTATGGGTAAGGGCGCTATATTGTTACAAAGGCAGATTTGTTACAGCTGATCGAATTCAAAACGGGGAAATGCAAATGCGAAAAAAATATCTAGGAATCCTTTTCAATTCGTAACCAAATTGAGTTTCTGGGAATATTTAAC
>NW_023643926.1:0-8934 GCF_015228065.2 Penaeus monodon | reverse complement strand
TTTTAGTGGCCCTGGTACGTAGGCTCCGGGCATAAAAAAGGACGTCCCCTATACCGACCCGAGAGAGGACTAAATTTTATTTAAATTTTCTGTATTTTGTTTTCATGTTTAGTTATGTCAGAGCAGACGGGTCGTCTGCTTGATAGGGGGGATAGTGCTACGCCAGTGGGTCTTTGTCTCTGTGCGAAACATGTGTTAACATGAAAAGGATGACCTGGGCATGTGTTAACATGAAGGGACCTGGGCAAACATGACGCAGCTGGCTGTGAGCGGAGGAGCGGAGGAACAAGCAGAGAGAGCAGTTGGGTGCTGCTCCTGTGAAGACCTCTGTGTGCCCTGGTGACCTGATAAACTTTGTATTGCCCTGTTATAAGCTGTATCGTGCAGTGTGACATGATGGTTTCCCCCTGTATTGTGCCTATAGAAAAGTGTACGGGTAAATAACTTGTGTAAATAAAGGAAAGACTGTCATTTTGTGTTTATTTCGTGCCCTGCCTCGCCACGTGGCGTTTCCCCTCGTGGTGTTCTGGGACCCTGTGGTGCTCGGTGCCTCTTGGAGCTGTTCAGTGTTCACGACCCTGTGGATAGCACGCCGTCTGCCTAGCCTGCCTTGTGTTGGTGGCAGAGAGACGAGGCGGTCGGCGTAACAATATATATATTTATTTATTGATTGATTGATTTATATATGCCTAAACACACACACACACACATACACACACACACACACACACACAGTAAGGCGGCATTCCCCCTTTATTTGAACACATTTAACAATATTTGCATATTTCTTGAATATAGAAAACGCCTTATACTTCAAACATCTATCATGGCAGCTAAATCAAGTCAAAATCTGCAAATTCGCTGAGAAGTTAGCAAGTGCTTCTCAAGCTGCACCATCTAGTAGCAGCTGATCAAACTAAAGAAGTCAGACTTTTCTTTTCACCGAAACAAAACACTTTTTCAATAAGCAGAAAATATGCTACGTTATATTCTCCATTATATAACATTACATGAACGCAAAACCGCATTATGGGTATGGAGAATATAAAGACGCCTTACCATTGTGTGTGCATGCATATGCTTGTGTGTGTGTGTGCGTGCGTGTGTGTGTGCGTGTGTGCGTATGCGTGTGTGCACAATTATAAACTTGATGAATTACAAAAATATATGTATGATTCGTTTTGTTCATCACGAATACACTTTATCTTATGCTAAATTCTGATAATGGTTTTCGCTCTCAATATGCCTTAAGCCATGGCGTTCCTATGGAGACGCGTCCACATTCGAACAGCTGAGCAAGTAAATGCACGTTATCTTGTTTCAACTCAAGCAACTACAAGTTGGGTGGTTTGAAGGAAGGGAAATAATCCTACTTCCATTAAGGATGTTCTATGATATCTAATATTTTAGATGTGTTCACATTTATCCTGAAGGAGTGGGCATATGTTGCTCTCTACTTTTGTTATGTCATATTTGTAATTTTTATTCTGTCGTTTGTCAATTCATGTCTATCCACAGTATATGTGTAGGTGTCATTAAATTTGCATATTTATCTTCATTGCAAAGCCAAAGTTTATCTATTATCTTGATAAGTTTACGAAAGCATAATTTCTTGTTATATGTATTAAATGTGTTAAATATCGTTGGCTTTAAAGTATATATTTCATACACGATTTCTTGGAATTATTTGATTACTGAAATGCAAACACCTATGGATGTGGGCCGGCGTTTTAGTTCCACAAATGATTATAGCTGCACATTCTTTACACTTTTAAAAGCTGCTTTCTATAAACTGTTACGTATGGCAGCTGGAAGAAATAGAATATGCAAATTCAGCGAGAGCTTTGCAACTACTCGTTTCTTAACTATCTAGAAGCAGCTAATTGAACAAATAAAGTTAATTATCTTTTCGTCAGATCCAAGCACTGATTCAGAAGGAAAAAATGTCACGTTATAACCTTCATTACAGAACATTAACTATGCGCTAAATCACATTAGGAATACAGTGAATATATAAGGGTTTCGTACTTGTGAGCCTGTGTCGTGTTGAGAAATCATGAAGAGCTGACCATTTTCAGTTTTTGACTAATGTATGCGTAGCGATTTAGATTATAGTATTGCATTTCAAACTCTGAACCACGTTCAGCGAAAGTAACGTGTATTTTGATTACCGAAATACTATCTTGCTCTTTTTTGAATTACTAAATGGGTAAAACAGACTCATTTTCATTAAGATATTTTAGTTGCCCTTTTTTACTTTTAAAGACAGCAATGAGTATACTGGCTACGGCCAGTGGGGTCTTTGTCACTGTGTGAAACATGTGTTAAAACATGAAAAGGATGACCTGGGCATGGTGTTAACAAGAAGGACTTGGGCCAAGACATGACGCAACTATGGCTGTGAGGGAGGAACAAGCCAGGGAGAGCAGAGTTGGGTGCTGCTTCCTGTGAAGACCTCCCGTTTGCCCTTTGGACCTGATAACCTTGTATTGCCCTGTTATAAGCTGTTTCGTGCAGTGTGTGACATGCTGTATTTCCCTCCCTGTGATTGTGGCCTATTAGAAAGTGTACGGGTACAATAACTTGTGTAAATAAGAAAGACTGTCATTTTGTGTTTAATGTCGTGCCTGCCTCGCCACTTGGCGTTTCCCCTCGTGGTGTTCTGGGACGCTTGTGGTGCTCGTGCCTCTTGGAGCTGTTCAGTGTTCACACCCTGTTGATAGCACCCGTCTGCACTAGCCTGCTTTGTGTTGGTGGCAGAGAGACGAAGCGTCGAGCGTAACAAAATGCTGTCAGGTGGGATTTGTGATATTTGATCAGTTAGACACCTGATTTATCATTTCCCAAGATGGGACGCCGTGAAGGGAGAGGAGCTAATGACTGATTGCGGCACGAGTTAGGTGAAGCCGAGCCAGATGGACCTGATCACTGCCTCTGTCCGGTATGAGGGAGGAAATGGTACAAAGGGCAGAAGAGCAGCCAGAGCCACGCGAGCTGGCGCACATCGCGTCGAGATTCAGGTCAAGGAAGCAGAGGAACAGTTCTGGCCACTTGTGAGTGTGCTCCAGAGCAATCTTGCAGTCGTGAAGTTGAACCGCATACACCGACAAGGCCTGCAACAGTGATGAAGAGTGAACTGCTGAGGTGCCAGACCGAGGCGAGTTCGGGCCTGAGGGAGGAAGTGAAGGCGAAAAAGGCGGCGTCACGAGGTAGTACGTTGCAAGCAGAGAAGGCAGACGAGGTTCTGGCAACAGATGCCAGAGTGTGAGATTTACTGGGGGTCTGCCTGGAGTCCGTGGCTATGAAACCCCGGCCTCGCAGCGTCCGTTCGGATCCATGGGTGCGGTTGCAGAAGGCTGGGGACCCGCGGAACCGCTCCTTGGGTATAGGTTGAGCGGCAACTCGGACCCGGTCCAACCTCGCCTCGTTGCCTCCCTCACCCCCTTCCAACCCCCACGGGCGGGTTATTTCACGCACGCGTTCTCCACCCTGCAGCCCCATCGGCCTCCAACATTCTGTGAGGCGTAAGCAGCTGGTACCGACTGGAAGGTGGCCTGGGAGTCGCATATTTCGCCAATTTGAAATGCTGGCTCTGCCCAGGGTTGGAGCAGAAGAGAAGGCCTGCATCTGGTACAGCGCTAATGGGCCCCAGCGGTGGAAGGGGTTGGGCATCTGCCGCCATCCCAACATGCTCTTAACACCAGCGTGGCAGAGGCGTTGAAACCCGTTTCGGGCACCACCACCAGGCCCGCGGTATTTCGGGCCCACTTGAAGAAGTGGAATCGTGAGCGTGGCGAGCACAAAACTGTCCCCGCTGGCGCAGGATGTGGAAGCGACGGGGTAGGAGGTCATAATTACCGTGCGGCTGCGAAGAGAATGATCGTGGTCCTGGCCCCGATTTCTTTGTTGCGCATTTGGCAAGACCGAGCAGCTGTCACATCTACGTCAAGCCTTGCACACCCTGAGGACCTGCAGGTGGCACTGGCGAGGGCTTTGGAGTTTCGAGCCCTTCCTGAAGGCAACGATTGCCTAGGGCCGCTGCTCAAACCCCCCATAGACCTCTGGGGCGAAGCTAAAGTGGAGAGGTAGCATTGAGTAAGGTGAGCCCCGAGCACTTTTCAATGCTTGTGTTAGGGCAGTGGTAGGGAAGGCACAGACTACGTAGTCGGTGTCCTGAGGAGTGAGAACATGTCCTCTCACCCGAACAGATCTGATGCCATTCCACAGTGCTGCAGGACTGTGCAGGTTATGTTCAAGCTCCGAGTGCTGTCCTAAGGAGGCTAATGAATGTAGTGGTACAGGCTGAAAATCTGGGAAGGGGGCCGAACCCCCAGCCGTCCATCGTTTCCCGGGCGACTCCCCCACCCCGACTTGGGTAGCTGCGCGAACCAGCACGAGGGCGGTGGAGGGCTCAATGAATTGGAAGCCATGCGCCTGACATGTACACTGGGGCTGGAAGGACCCCTAGTGCGGCCTGATAAATGTTGTCCAACTATGCAACGGCGCTCAGACAATGAACCTACCGTTAAAACAGAAGAGATGCAACTTCCAGAAGCACCACAGAGACTGTTTGGTGTCCACTGGGCATTGTGTGGCACGCTCATGGGCCTGTGGAGGCTCGATTGGCGTGGGCAGTCACGGTGGCAGGACGGTGCCGGGTATGTGGGCGATCTGACGAGGCACTGCTGCCTGGGCCCTTGAATACCTGACGATAGTAAGGCGTGTGTCGACCTTGGACGGACAGCTGGTGAGGTGCACGGTGAAGATGTCCCTTGCTTCCAGAGGTTGGCTGCACAGAGGTAGTTACGCTGAGGCGAACTGCAACCTTGCCCCCAGGACAGATCTAGGATCCGTTGTCGACTGTCAGAGTGATGCATGGCGTCGAGGGGCCGCGTGGAGCCCATTTCAAAACCTGCGCTGGCTATGGCTAGCGTTTTGGGCGGATCCTTGTTGGACCAGGGAAGGGGTTATAGTTACGTGTTGGTAAGCTAACTTCTCCGATAATGCCCAGAAGCATGCAGCTGTGCAAACTGGGCACGGTTGTGAGAAGTGGAGCATCCAGAAGAGTCGTCGGGGAGCATAGGAGTTGGTTGGTGTGGGGCCGTTTGCCGACTTCCTCGAGACGTGGCGCGACCGGCTGTGGCATTACCATGGGCCAGGAATCGTACTTCCTGGGCCATGGTGAAAAGAAGATGACGTTACCCCAGTAGCGCGATGAGGACGTGCAGACGCTGACCCGATTGAGGACGAGGCAGTTGGACGGTGAGGGCGATGCAGCCGCCGTCATTGGTGCCATAAGCCAGGTCTTGGGACAAGGAGAGTACCCCTCTGGGTGCCATGGCCAATCTACCGCCGCCCACACCTCCTCAGAGAGACCCCAGCTCTGGAGGGATGAAAGATTTTTGTTTTTCGTCGGGGAGAACTGATTTTCAATTACGGTTTACTTTTGTGTTGAAAAATTTTTGTTTGTTTCCTGAGGACTACTTTTATTTAATTTTTCTGTATTCTGTTTCATGTTCAGGTAGTCATAGCAGAGACGGGTCGTCTGCTTGATAGGGGGGATAGTGCTACGCCAGTGGGTTCTTTGTCTTTGTGCAACATGTTTTTTAACATGAGGGAAGTGACTGGCAAACAGGACGCAGCTTTCTGTGAGCGGGAGTGGGGAACAGCCAGGATACGCAGTTTTGGGTGCTGCTCCTCTGTGAAGCCCTTGTACCTGCTAAACCTTGTATTGCCCTGTTATAAGTCTGTATCGGCAGTGTGACATTTCCTGGATCCCCCTGGATTGTGCCTGATAGAAACGGTAACGGGGTAAATAACTGTGTAAATAAGGAAAGACTGTCATTTTGTGTTTATTTCGTGCCCTGCTCGCCACTTTGGCGTTTCCCCTCGTGTGTTCTGGGACGCTGTGGTGCTCGTGCGTCTTGGAACTGTTTCAGTGTTCACGGCCCTGTGTTACACTCCGTCTGCCTAGCCTGCTTGTGTTGGTGGCTGAGAGACGAGGCGGTCGGCGTAACATACTATTTACGCCATTTTTGCATCGGCGTGTTGCAGAACGTTCAAGATTGGGACCCCGAATGTGTACTGAATATAATTCCGCCCTGTACTCTATACAAATATAATACACACACGAACACACACACCACACACACACCCACACTACACATACCACACACATATACATGCAGACAAGACAGAAAGAGCAGACACACAAGATATATATATTAATATATATATTTACCACACAAAAACTAAGAAACACGGCATAATATATATAGATATAATATATATCTATATATATTATATATATCTATATATGCGTCTAATTATATAGACATATACCTATATATATTCTATATATGTCTATTTTCGTAACATATATATGTAGACATATATATGTATACTTTATATGTATATATACACATATACAATATATCTTATACATACACACATAGAATGCACCACAAATATATACATATATACATTAAAAACACTCACATGCAACATCACAAACACACACACATCTCATATACATGTGTGTTGTGTGTGTGTGTGTGTGTGTGTGTGTGTTTGTGTGTGTGTGTGTGGTGTGTGTGTGTGTGTGTGTGTGTGTGTGTGTGTGTGTGTGTAAGGAACCGAAGAATAGGTGGCTTTATGACAGTTTTATATGGAATGAGGTTCTGTTTTTTACAAAATACGTAACTTAACAATGTAAACACGAGCATAACACAAGAGCATAAAAATACGATACATACAAAATATACGAACTCAATACAAACGAAACATAAATCATAAACATGAGGACTGTACAAACGTGTTAAACTAACCAAAGTGGGCGCTTATGGTGAGGGGCAGTCTAGTGGGTAGACAAGGCAGTTGCGGTTGCATTGCTGCGTCTGGTTTCATCTTTTTCATCAGGAGGGATTCTAAGGTGATGAGCTCTTGGCGGGAGGAGTTACAGGATGATATACTAAAATCTGCATTAGGAGAAAGTTGTGAATATATAAGAGAAAGCTCTCTCATTGCCGAGAAGGATGGTTTGCTCAGCAAGAGGGCAGCCTTTAAGAAGTTGCCTTTGTGTTCGAAGGTGCGGTGACGTAGCCATCGAGAGGTTGATCCCACGTACCTAGCTTGGCAGCTAGGACAGGTAAATTGATATATTATGAACTTTGCTATAGTGTTGGTGTTACTTAATCTGGGGATGATTATTTTGCTTCCTGACTACATAGATTAATTCACCCATATATGGCAGTTTACATATTTATGGTCTCTTTTGACAGTAGAGACAGTTTGTTGATTAGAAAATTTCTTGCACAGAAAGTTTTTGTTATTTTATCAAATTGTTAGGGTACCCATTTGTTGTAAAGATTTTTATTACATTTAATTGTGAAAAAATGTCCAATTGCTGCACATAGTGTAGGCTCTAGTAAATGGATTTTTAACACTAAATTTTGTAAATATTTGAGGTAAAACTGAGGAAGTGTTGGCCTAGGCCAGTGAATGTTGGTTTACGGTAAATGCTAGTATGGAAGATGAAGTTGTTACCGGTGACCAGGGTATCCGAAAAGGGCAACTGTTATTTTACATTTCACATGCAAATTTGGTGCAAGGGTGTTTGGAATTCAGACAAGCTTAAAAAGTGTAAAGGATGTCTAAAGAGTAAAAAAGTATCGTCGATGTACCGACGTTAATGCATTGTTCTAGCCAGTTTTATTAATGGTAACTTGAATTCATGGTAACTAGAAATGCTTTGAAGGGCCCAATCGGGAGCCCATGGCTGCACCATTTGCTTGGGTATACAGGCAATAGTCAAAAGTAAAAACTGAATAATGGGCTGTAATTTCAAGTAATTTGCTCAGATAAATAATTTCCAGACCTCTGTGGTCTCTTGTAGAGGTACTTTTGTGAACGGTAATTCAACATTCGAACTCGTTGTTATAGGAGAGATGATCGCAACAAGAAATTTTGCAATATTATAATTGAACGTGCCAATCGAGAAAATAATAAGTCTTAGGGGAATATTTCGTTTTTGGACTTTGGGCACAAATGGATGATTTAATAGTACGGAGTTGTCTATTCAGTTTATTTTCTAGGTATAGTAAATGGGTAACTACTTCAGTTGTAATTCGTTTGAAGTTCGTTTGATCATTAAGAATATCCATCATCTTTTGTTCGTAAAAACATTTATTTGAAACGACAACTCGTCCCTTGTCTGGTTTGGTAATTATTGTTGCGTTGCCGTTTTAAAGAGATTGTAAAGGTGACAGGGAAACGTCAGAATCATGAGTTTGTCTTGAATGGTGTGAGAGTTTTCTAAAACTATGTTGGCTAATGTTGTGATGATATTTGTAGCCGCATTAATCTCTTCGTGCTTACTATTCGACGCGGAATACATGTGTGTGTATATACATATGTGTGTGCATACATACATACATATATATTTGTATATGTATATATACTTATATTTGTACACAAACCAACACACACACGCACACACACATACACGCACGCACACACGCACGCACGCACGCACGCACGCACGCACGCACGCACGCACACACGCACACACACTCACACACACACACACACTCACACACACACACACACACACACACACACACACACACACACACACACACACACACACACACATACACACACACACACACACACACACACACACACACACACACACACACACAATATACATAAAACTGGAAAAATTATATAATATATATAATATATATATAATATATAATATAAACATATATATACATATATAATATAGATAACAGATATAATTATAATATAATATATATCATATATATATAAACACACACACACACCACACACCAACACAACATATATACATAAAACTAATATATATATATATCTATATATAATATATAATAAATATATAATATATAATTAAAC
>NW_023643925.1:0-8934 GCF_015228065.2 Penaeus monodon | reverse complement strand
GGGCCACACCCCGGGCCAATGGGAGAAAAAGTTTGCAGGGTTTTTTTGTTTTTTTTCCCCCATAAAACGCCCGTCCCAAACCCCGGGGAAAAAATCGTAAAAGGGTATTTTTTTTCTTTTTTTCGGGGACCGGGGAGGGATCAGGCCCCTCAAAAACTTTTAAAAAACCCTAAAGCATTTCCGATAAAAGGTTGATAGGGGGGAAAAAATACAATACGTCTCGGGCATTATTACTTGCCTTCCCCAAGGTGGGGCCCTGGATAGGGGGTCAAAAAAACACCCCAATGCCTTTTCTGGGTTTTTTTTAATTCCTTTTCCCCTGTGGGTTGAAAAGGGGTTTTTTCCCCCCCTTTTGCAGGGGTCCCAAAATTTTTAAGAGGGAAAGAAAAAGGGGGGGGCCTAATAAGGGACATATACAGGGAAGGGAAAAATTTTAAAAACCCCCCCCCTTTTCTAAAAAACCCCCGGGATCGGGGGGGCCCCCAAATTATTGCGGCCGGGCGGGGACCGCCGGGGGAAAAAAACCTAAATGTCGGGGCCCCGGGCCGGGAAAAAGAATTATTGCCGGTTTTTTTTTAATAAGGGGGGAAAAGAACCCCAAATGTAGGACCAAAAGAAACGGTTTTCCCTGCTTTCCCTAAAAGTGAAGGCCTGCAAGCCAAAGGGGGGTCCCCCCCTTTTTGGGAAATAGAAAAGACACCCTGAAAAAAGGCCCCGGAAATTTTGAAAAACCGGGAAGGGGGCCCTAAACCTCCTGAAAAAACCCGAGCAAGGTGTTTCCCCCCCGGAAAAACAAAAGGGGCCCGACCCCAAAGATGGGAAGGAAAAAAAGGTGGGGGTTAAAAAAAGAAAAAGCCCCGGAATTTTGTCCTGGGGGGGCCCAAAAACCCAAAATTTGGGAAAAAACAAAAAGGGGAAAAATTTAAAGCGGGACCCCCAAAAATTTTCTAAGAAAAAAATTGGGGGACCCCCTAAAACCATTAAATAAAAAATTTTGGTTTTGGGGAAAAACGGTTTCTGGGGGCCGTTTTGCCCTAAAGAAAAAAACGGGGGGCCCCCAACCCCAGGGGGGGAAAAACCCCCGGGGCAGGAAAAAAAGGAGTTTTTTGTTTAAAGGGGAAGGGAAAACTTGACCAAAAGGGGGAAAAGGATTTTAACCCAGAAAAAGAAGTGGTTTTTTGAATTTTCCCCCCCCCAAAAATTGATGTTAATTTTTTTTAAGCTTTGAAAAGAAAAAAAAGTTTTTTTAAAAAAATAGGGAAAAAACCCTTTTATTACCAAAAAAGGGGGAGGGGAAAAATCCCAAAGGGGAATCCTGAGGTCCAAGCTTTGGGGAAAGTTTTAGGGGATGGGTAAAAAAAAGGAAAAACCAGAAAAAACCCTTTTTTTACCCTGATTTAAGTTTTGAAAATTCTTTCCCCATCCGAATTTTTTTTTTTGGGAATGTCCCAAAAAACAAATTAAAATTTTAAAAACCCCTCCCTGTATTAAAGGGGCACTCCCAAAAAAAACCCTTTGTCCCCAAGGGGTTTTAAGAAGATGAAAGGGGCAAAATGTTTTGTGAACAAAAGGGGGATTTTTTTTTAAAAAAAGGGGATTTTCCAGGGGGGGGAAAAGTCTTCCCTGTGGAAGGCAAAAGTTAAATTGGGGGGGCCCCCCCCCCTGGGTTTTTAAAAACCCAAAAGGGGGGCCCAAGGGCCTTGAATTTTGGGGTAAAAAAAAAAAGGTTCCCAATCAAGCCCCAAGGGGTTTGTTTTTTTCAAAATTAGGGGAAAAAGGGGGTTTTCCCCCCCAGAGAAAAGGGGGAAATAGGCCCCAAAGTTTCCGGAAAAGGGGGGGAAGCCGCCCCACATTTTTAAAAAGGTAAAAAGGGGAATTAACCAAAAAAACCCCCAAAGTTCCAAAGAAGGGGGTTTGTGGCTCCCCAATCCCAGGGTTTTTCGCCGACAAGTTGAAACCCCTGGGGGGGGGGGGGGGGATCACCTTTGCAAAACACAAAAACCCCCCTAAGGGGGAAAAAACCATGGAAAAAAAAGTGTTTTCCAGGGTGTTTTCCCTATACTTCGGAGTTCAAGATGTGTGAGAATGTCATCATCCGCAAGTTTGTGTGCAATGCTGCCAACAAGATTGAATAATCCTTGAACGGGCCCTGCCTGTAGGTTGAGAGGCACTACAAAAAGAATTCATTGCTGCCAAATCGTCAAGGATAAGATACGATCGAATAGGCGAATGTTATGTGCATCAAGAGAAGGATCTATAGGTAAAACTGTCATGAAGAGAAAGTAACTGGTCCCTGTGATATAGCATGAGCTTCAAAGTGTTGCAGCGGTGGTGTAATAGCGAGAGCCGGGCCTCCACATGGCTTGTAATAGGGTAAACCTTCCCAAGGTCCTCAATCATAGCCCCAAGTGTGTCTTTCACATTATGTGGCAGGTGATGTGTCTCCTCCCACGAGGAGTGCCACAAAGAATATGGACGACAAGCATCCTGGAAGGGGAGGCCGATATCACCACTACTCACAAGACCAGCATAAAAGAATATATCACAATAAGCCAGTTACCAAGAGAGCGGTGTGGCATCTATCAATCAGGGAATCTGCCTGAGCAAGCTGTAAACTGTTTGGGACATGACCTCACCTTCTGCGACAAACGGGAAAACGCCCTGGAGAGGGTAACCGATGGTAAACAGTTGTCTCCATGCCCTAGGGTAGAAGCGACCTATCAAGACCTGACACCCACACCTTCGAATAGCTGGTGGCAGCGGTAGGATCCGAATCCATGCCTCCAAAGAGAACTGGTTTAAGGCACTAGTCTCTTTGGAGGAATGGGTTTGGATCTCACCACTACCACCAGCTATAATGATCTCTAATTTGAATTTACAAGAAAAACCATATATTTATCCTGGCAGGTCCAGAGGAAAACTCAGTATCTGTTTAGCATGTTATTGTCATAAGAGACAGTAGTTATGAAGAGATTTTTTTGTTGTGGTAGACATGGCGGAGGCGGTATCAGCTCCAAACAGGCGAAAGGGGGAAGGTTTGCGGTTCAAGGGGAACGGACTACGGACTGACTCCTTTGGTTTTTGCTAGGTCGCCTTCCTACCTTGGTAGGGCGTTGAGACACAGCTTTTTACTGTGGGTTTACCCCCTCCGGAGCGTTTCATGTTGTCCACCAAAGGTTGGGCCAATGTCCTCAGGCGGTTTACAGCTGCTTCAAGCAGTTTTCCCCCTTACTAATGTGACATCATTGATCAGGGGAACCTGCCTGAAAAAGCTGTAAACCATCAGTACCCCCTTTGGAGCGTTTCCTTGTTGTAGATGAAGGTGAGGTCATGTTCCCAGGATTAATGGATGCACACACAACCATACACATATTCATATATCCTTATGCACACACTCACAAACACATATATACATAATATATATACATATATATACATATATACATAATCAAAATAAATATTTATACATTTTTAAAATGTATATTATGTATGTATGTTTATATATATATAATATATATTATATATTTATATATATATATATATATATATATATATGCATATAAAAAATACATATATTTACCCAAAACATATAACACGTATTTATAGTCTCTTTGTGAGACAATCCTGGGTGGAGGAGGCCCGTGGAAAAAGCCTTGACAAGCTTTTTCGCAAGGAGTTATGGATGGGCCGAGGGCCCTGCCTGGAAAGACTCGACATGAGGGACCCTCCGTGCCTGGAAGTGAAGGGTGGATGCAGGCCCATGCGCCCCCCGTTGACGTTGGGCCCCTTGATGATGATGATGGTACACAGTACATATATATATATATATATAAAATATATATATATTTTTTATATTTATATATATAATATAATATATGTGGTGTTGTTTGTGGTTTTGTGTTTGTGTGTGTGTGTGTTTGTGTATTGATTACCACATACGTACAAGATGGGGTGTACATGATATCACAAAAATGTAGCCCAATTTCTTCAATGAAACATCGAAGGACAGCGACAGTCACATTTCATTGCGACCTTTTTTACCTAGGCGACAAATGGTCATTTAGTACTGACCACAAAAACTTTTGTTGGAAAATTTCACCCCGACATCTTCGAGAGTGTTGTTTTCCTTGCTTACCTGATGTATTTATAAAAAAAAATATACCCCCCAAACCTTGTTAGGAGTACTGCATCTCTATAGCGTTTTAAATGAAATTGAACAAAGATAAAAAGTTTCAATTGATCAACCTAAAATATAATCAATATGATTGTATTTAACTAATAAAAAAACATATTAGAAAATCTAATCGTCATAAAGAAATTTATAAAAAATTAAAAAAACCTGTTATTGAATTCTTAAACAAAAAAAGAAAGAAAAACGTAATCGGGTAAAAAATCTATTATGGCCACATGGTCTACGACCACTTAAACGTCAAATGGTATTTTTCTAAAATATTTTAAACAAAATTTAACATTACATATAGGGACTAGTACAGTAGCCATATAATTAATAATTTCAGCCTATGAACAGGGGCCAAATATGCATGAATTCAAGGATAATAGAACAAGCCAAAGAATAATCTGAGCTTTGGTTTTTTGGACAGACATTTTGGGGATTCCGATAAGAGCTAAAGCATTGGCGTAAGCCGTTCATCTATTGTCACAAACTACCGTTTTCCTACTGAACTTTCATTGAGCTATGAGGCAAGGTTAGTATTGAAAAACTTAAATTACATATAATTAGAAGGTGTTAAAACAGTTATACCAAATTTGCCCTTTGTAGTGAAGTCAGGCCTCAGGTTATAGCCGATTATGGGACAAAATGACATTCAGGTTAAAGTTAAATCCCAGAGGACAAGATGTCTGACTACCTTTGGACCTGATAATACTTTCAATATTTTTTCTTAATAAATTGTCTGTATTTCTTATCAATAGTTAATGAACTATATTTTTGTGGGATATCTTTTCATGATGATGTATTACTGTTTTAACAGTTCATAGTGTGGTTTATAAGGAATCCATTTCACTGATTTGTCAAGCCTACTGTTTGTCTTTACTTTTCCCTAAACCCGGGCACCGCCTAAACCCTATCCATCCCTTTTAAAATATCTTCCTTTGGGTTCTTGTATTTAGAGTCTACTAGAAATCAAACGATCAAAACCATCAGCCTGATACTTCTACAGTGTTGCTGAAAGATTCCAACAAAAGTGCGATTTGACAGAAAAACTAGCCTTGCTTGACGACATCTTAAATGCATGATACTAAAAAGAGCCTTGTCATTGGCGTAGGCCATCGTACTTAAAAGACAAGGGAGCACCCCACGTCCATTTTGGATGTGAACCTAATTTGAAATTGACTTCTTTTCCCCTAAAAGTTCGTGACACGGAATATTTCGTTATCGTAAATAAGAGGCATTTTGTTTCACTTCTGGAATTTTTAACAGCATACAGTGAATTACCCCAAATGATTTTATCTAGCCCTTTTTTTTTTTTCATTTCCCATAGGACATCTGCTTAGCTAGATACAGTGATATCATTTAACACCACCCCTTTGTTTACGCCCTGTTTTCTTTGAAATATGCTGTGATGGTTTCATTTTTTATATATCTTTTGACACTGGTTCCAAATGTACTGTTGGGTCATGCAAAAAAAAAAAACATCTAAAAAACGGAAAAATTTGTGTTTTTTTAAAGCTTTCAGCATGACCATAATAATAATGAAAGAAAAAAAGAATTTAATAAAAAAGTAAATAAATTCTCACACTTTTAAGTAACCCACAACCTTGGCAGCTGTTTGCTCTAAAGGATTTTTCAACACAATCGTTAAACTTGTACGTTTTCTTAGAGGTTTGATTTTATCAGGGGGGCAAGGAGACTCCTCGCAAGTTCAACCACCGTGAAACCCTACTGCATTTTTCAGATGAAGGATATCTTTATTTGACTATGATTAAAATAATAATAATAATTATCTCCTCTCTACTTCATTTCCGTCTTGCAAATAAACTTGATTTTTGAAATTTATTAAACGGTACAAAATGATGGAAACAGACTTTTTTAACAAAATATTTTCTGCCATATGATGACAAGTGGGCGGAGTATAAACTCATCGGATGTAAACCCTGGGGATAAGTACTACCTTTTTTTATGTAATTTGGGTGTGGTGCTGATTTACAAAAAAAAAATTAACATGATAGAGATTTATAATAGTCTTTTTCTTCACTGCCATCGCTAAGGCACTTAAGATCACAAAACAGTGGCGCCCTCCAGGGTTTTTTCAAAGGAGGAAGGAATGTGTAAGAAGGTCGCAATGCCACAAGTTGCAAAAGGATTTGAGAGATATTTGCAATTTAGGGGAAATTTTTTTAAGTATATTGAAGCAAAGTATGGTATGTGTATTATGTGACATTCTCGGGCCGTAAAATCAATCTAATGGTTTTCCATGTATGCACACACACACAAACGAATAAATGATGTACTAGAAGATACAATACTGAAAAAATATAGAAAATATTCTTAAATTGTATATTTCTATATGTTGGAAAGCACATTCATTTGGGGAGAGGCGTAAAAAATTTCTGAGGGGATCCCACCACGCATGTACTGCGCTTACACAAGTGTAACAATAATAGTTTTTCATATTTTTTTTAAAAAATTTTTTTAGTGAAAACAATCAAAAAAAACGGTCTACAACAAAAAATAAAATATAGCGAGTTAGCTGCAACATACAGTATTCTGTCTTCCCGTTTCTATAATTGTGTTAAAAAATGCACGGTTATACCGTATGCTATTGTAATCCTCTTTGATTAATGAAACCTGTTTTTGTGGAGAGACTTCCAGATAATACTATAATGAACTTGTGTTTGTTTTACTATTATTAACTGTTGAGACCGAGTGTACACTAACACCGTAGGCTACATTCGTCTGAAAAATGGCTAGGTTAGGTTAGGTTTAGGTTAGCGAGTCATCACTAATTGAATTTATGGTTCTTTGCACGGGTTTTAATTGGTAGCGCACATCATACCAATTCAGCTGTAAGATGTATATAATTATTATTATGAAACCTACATCTTCCATTAATACCGGGTTGGAACAATGCCCCACGGAGGGAAAAGCGAGTGTTCTATCCGCCAAAATGAGGGGGGGAATATGAGACTGAACATCAATAGTTTCGGACGCCCAGCCTAATCTCACAAGTATCATATTTGGGTCTCAGTACGCCGTGGTAGGCATATATATTGAAGTATTCGGATGATATCGAAAGAAGTATTTTACGATTTATAGCGCCTTGTTTTTCTACACGAGCAGCGATTCCGTTTACTCTGGCCAGAATGCCAAGGGTGCGTGAAACGTCATGACAAACAAAGCGCGGGAAAACTAGTTCCAGTGATATTTAAATTAGAATACAGTAATCATAAAGTTCCGACTTGCGTTAAAATTGTGCAATTAATAAGATGTATATTTACTACAAGAATTGACCAGTAAAAAAAAAAAAAATCTTCGAAACTCCAGCATATATATATCAACCTAAAAACAAGACCTTAAAAAACACACCATGATTCTTGAAATCAAGTTTAAAATTTTCGTGTCTAAATAATAATTTAAGGAGGCCCCAAATATTCATTGTTACACCCTTTACTATCTTTGTAATTAAAGCTCAGAAAATAAATTAATTTTGTTATAAAAAATATCAGAGAAAGAACTCACTATATTAAGTTGGATTAACGTATATATTTAGCCCCTTTTTCATCTATGTAGAAAAAGTACAGAATGCAAAGTTTTTGTAAGGAAAAAACTTAACTGATAAATTTTTCATAATAAATTCCATTTGGTTTATAAAAAACCTTACGACAAATTCAAATCAAAAAGTGGCGCTTTTATTTCCAGGGGTATATTTTGGGCACTCAAATTTAAATTTTATACCAAAAATTTTTATAAAGCTTGGAGGTGTATAAAATTAATATATATTATATATATAATTATAGTATATATATATAATTATTATTATATTAATATTATAATTTTAAAAACGTATGTATTTAATAATTTATTACACATACATAAAGTATGTGCGTTGCGTGCGTGTGTGGGGTGTGTGGTTGTTTTTTTACACATGGCCCGTGCACATGTGAACCTGAATCTAGGTCAAAGAATCGGGTTTCTAAAATTCTCGTCCCGAAAGCAATTGGCACCAATTTGCCCCTTCCTGGAGCTAATGCCCGGCGAGCCTGAGGGCGCGGGGGAGGCCCCGCCGCCGGGGCAGGAGGCAGGAGGACGTCCTGGCGCCGCGGACCGATACCGAACAAAACTTTGTAAGAATGGCGGACAAACCCAACCGGACGAGGAAAATCTGGAACTTCGAGGAAAAATCATGTTACTCCCATGATTTGTGAACATTGCAAATTGATTGTTGGGGGGAAACCTAGTGGGTGTTAGGGTTACTGTTTAATTTTAAAAACGTTAACGTTTTTAAACCCTTTGTTTTGTGAGTGGGAAAAATAAAAGGTTTAAAAGGAGGGAAGTGTAAGGCCTGTGCTACTTTCCCTCAACCTCAAAAAAAAAACAAATGTTCAGTGTTCAGGTGGAATATCGGTTGGGTTGTTGTGGGGACAACCCACTTTTGCGGGGCATGTACGGCGTTGGAACAGGGCAGCAAGTTGGCCAACGGGGGGGGGCTGTATACGGCAACCAAAGCTTAAGAGCCATAAAGGGAGGTGACATGTACGAGAAATTCAGGTGAGCCAGGGACGTCCAGCAGCAGGACATGTTCCCTGCCTTTTCGGGGCTTGCCTTTCCTTTTTTTTTCTTTTCCCGCCCTGTTTTTTTTTGGGGTGTAAAGGAAGGCGATTGCCCCGGTTATTGTGTGTTTGTCGAAAGGAAAGAGGGTTAAAAAGGGGAAAAAAAGGGTTGGGGAAAAATTAAAAAGGGTTTTGTAAAAAACA
>NW_023643924.1:5000-8935 GCF_015228065.2 Penaeus monodon | reverse complement strand
GAGCCACATTACAACCTTTTTGCGGGACCCATTTATTATTACCGAGACTACAAAATAATCCTGTGTATACATATGGTAATCAATATTACCTCCATCTTAAGCTAATGGGGCTTTTTAACCCAACTATGGTAAATTAATCATACTTTTATCCCCTTTTTTTATCCAAAAATTTCCAAAATATTACTTATATACATTAAATACATCCCCTGATAGTTTCCCTTTTTTCTTATACTTTATACGTCAATGCCTATTTTTCAAATCTGGCTTTGCAATATGCCCATGCACTTTTTTTCTGCAGTGAGAATGATACAAACTTACCTGGGGAGGCCTTCCCAAAAATTTTTTTACTGCATTAAAAATTTTAGAAAGTATTTTTTGAAAGGGGAAAACACTGTATGTTTATTGTAAAAAAAATTGGGGTTTTTGAAAAAAAAATTATGTTTTTTTTTGACCATCTCTGTAAGAAAAAATGGTGACTGGAAATGTGCAATTGGTGGCAATTCTATTTGCAAATACAAAAAAAAAAAATGTAGACTGTGCCAGTATGAGATCTAGGAGCCATATACAGTTTAACAGAAAAGAGTAAATTTTTTCCTATGATTTAGAGGGGTTAACCAATTATAATATATATTTGTATAGCTATGAAATTTTAATTTGTATTATCTACTATCTATCTATCTTCTATATATTTAATATACATAAAAGGGAATATTATTTATATAAAATATATTTTTATATATATAATTATATATATATTATATATATATATTATATATTATATATATTATATTTCTTTATCAAGATGTATATACAACATACATAAAAACACACATACATACACACCTCACAAAACAAACACACACACACCCACAACACACAACACACACACACACACACACACACACACACACACACACAAAAACCCGCGCACACACACACATACACCCCCCCACCCACAATTAATTATACATATATGAATATATATAACGTTTGGTGTGGTGTTGTGTGTTTTGTGTGTGTGTGTTGTTGTGTGGTGTGTGTGTTTGTGTGGTTTTGTTTGGGGTGTGCAGGGGTGGGCATGAACTTTGAAAATTGACAAAAGTGTTTCCCAAAGGGACAATAATTTTGGGTGAGAGAGTGAACTGATAAAACCCATCCAAAAACAGAGACGAGAGCTAGAGGAGAGAGAAAGAGTGAGAGATACTAGGTACATTTTTTTTATTACCTGTATAATGAATTTTTAGGGGGGGGAAAGATGTCTTCACTTTAAATCCTTTTTTTTTCTTCTTCTTCTTTTTTTTTTTTTAAATCTGCATCTAAAGCTAGACAAATCTTGGTCAATGCAATATGCCCATGCACTATTTTCTGCAGTGAGAATGATACAAATTACCAGTGAGGCCTTCCCAAAAATTCTTTACTGCATATTATAAGGCTAAAAAGTTTTTGAAAGGGGAAAACCCTATTTTTTATTGTAAAAAAATTGGGGTTTTTGAAAAAAAATTATGTATTTTTTGCCACTACTCTGTAAAAAATATGGGACTGGAAATTTTCGCAATTGGGGGAATTTCTAGTTGAAAATACTGAAAAAAAATGTTGATCTAGTGCCCTGTATGAATCTAGGAGCCTATACAGTTTTAAAAGAAAAGAGTAGAATTTTCCCTTACTTAAAGGGGGGAACAAATAATCATATATATATTTGTATATGCATATTAATAATATATTTATCTTCTTCTACTATCTTCTATCTATATATATTAAAATATATATTTTATATACATATGTATGTATGTGTATTCATATTCATATATATATCTATAATTTATGTGATAAAAATCCAAATTGATATATATATATATATATATATATAATATAATAATATATAAAATTTAAATTATATATATCAATTGGTATATTTATCATAAATTAGATATATAAAAATTAAATACACATAATCATATGTAATAAAATTATATATATTATATATATAGATAGATAATAGATAATAGATAGATACATATATATAATATCATATGCATTACAAATTATAATGTTATATTTTTTAAACCCCCCTCAAAGTCATGGGAAAAATTTCTCTTTTCTTTCCCTTATGTCCCTAGATCTCATACATGGCATAGATCTACATCTTTTTTCATGTTTTTGCAACTAGAAATTGCCCCCCAAATTGCACATACCATCACCATATTTTCTTACAGAGTATGGTCAAAAAAATACAAAATTTTTGTTAAAAACCACAATTTTTTCTACAAAAAATATATTTTTTTCCCTTACAAAAATACTTTCTTAGCCTTATAATAGCAGTAAAAGAATTTTGGGAAGGCCTCCTGAGTAAGTTTGTATCATTCTCACTGCAGAAAATAGTGCATGGGCATATTGCATTGCCCAAGATTTGTCTAGTTTTAGATGCAGTTTAAAAAAAAAAAAAAAGAAGAAGAAAAAAAAAAAGGATTTAAATGAAACATTTTTCCCCCCCCCAAAAAAATTCATTATACGGTAAGTAAAAAAATGTATCCTAGTACTCTCACTCTTTCTCTCTCTCTCTAGCTCTCTGTCTCTGCTTCTGGTGGCTGTTTTCAGCTACTCTCTCACTCACAATCTATTGTCCTTGGAATCACTTAGCCCAATTTTTCAAGTATCTGCCCCCCACTGCACACACCCACCCCAACACAACACCACCCCAACACACAACACACACACACACACACCCCACACCACAACACCACACACAAACTCTATAATATTATATATGTATACATACATATGTTGTGGGGGTGTGTATGTGTGTGTGTGCGCGTGTGTGTGTGTGTGTGTGTGGTGTGTGTGTGTGTTTTGGTGTGTGTGTGTGTGTGTGTTGTGTGGGGTGTGTGTGTTTGTGAGTGTGTGTAGTATGTGTTTTTGTATGTATGTATGTTATACAGCTTCATAAAAAATATATATTATTATTAAAATATAAATTTTAATATATATATAATATATATATATAAAATATATATAAATATTTTATTCCTATATATGTTATTAAATTATAGAAGATAATAGATGATAGATACATACATAATAAAATATCATATGAATACAAATATTATAGTATATATTGGTTAACCCTCTAAGTCATGGGAAAATTCTACTCTTTTCTTTTAAAAACTTATATGTGCTCCTAATTCATACAGGGCACTAGATCTACTTTTTTTTCAGTTTTTGCAACTAGAAATTTGCCCCCAAATTTGCGACATTCCCCATCACCATATTTTCTTACGAGTAGGGGTAAAAAAATCATAATTTTTTTCAAAACCACAATTTTTTCTACAATAAACATACAGTGTTTTCCCTTACAAAAAATACTTTCTTAACCTTATTATATGCAGTAAAGAATTTTGGAAGGCCTCACTGAGTAAGTTTGTATCATTCTCACTGCAGAAAATAGTGCATGGGCATATTCATTGCCAAGATTTTAAAAGAATGGGATCTGATTTATATAAGTTAAAAAAATGGTAAACTATCAGGGGTGTATTTTCTGTATAAATAATTTTGTGGAAGTATTTGGATAAATATGGTATATTAAATTACTATAATTGACCATAGTGTAGTTAAACACCACATCTACCCCTTAAGGGTGGGGGTGAAAATTTATTAGCCATTGTTACACAGTGATTTATTTTTGTATCTCGGGTAACTAATAAATGGGGTTTACCGACATGTGTAATAGTGGTTGTACAAATGTATTTGCTATTGACTATGCATATATATATAAAATATTTGTGTGTGTGTGTGTGCACATGCTCATGCACATGATATTTCCCCCACAACCACACACACCACACAAAACACACACCACACCACACACCACCACACACACACACACACACCAGATGGGCAGTATAGCACTACTTTTGATTAGTATCTTATTGCTTTAACTA
>NW_023643923.1:0-8936 GCF_015228065.2 Penaeus monodon | reverse complement strand
ATTTAGTTTCTTTTTGATAAGATAACAACGATATCACAAAATGTGTATATAAATGTATGTGATTGATATTGTTGGGGAGTGTGAGTGTAGTGTGAGTGTGATGTGAGAGTGAGAGTGAGAGTGAGGTGAGAGAGAGAGGCATAAAATTGTTTTGGGGTGTAGATACACACAATTTATTTATCTATCTATCTATAGATAAATATATAAATTGTGTGTATATATATAGATAAACTGACAGATTGATAGATAGATAGATAGATATAGAAATTGTGTGTATAGAGATAGACAGACAGACAGATAGATAGATAGATAGATAGATAGATAGATAGATATATATAGAAATTGTGTATAGAGATAGATAAATGGATAGATAGAAAGATAGATAGATAGATAGATAGATAGATAGATAGATAGATAGATAGATAGATAGATAGAGGTAGATAGATATAGATATTGTGTATATATTATACAAACATTCAAATATATTACTATTATATATTTTAATATATATATATTTTATATTTTATATATTATTGTATTACAAAAACCCCCCCGTCTCATAAATGTGTGTCATTTACATACAATTATCGAACAGACATAATTATTGTTTTGCCGATCGATACAAGAACTTAGACACAAACAAACATTTAATATATCCGTTGGCCTAAGCAAACAAATCTAATCCAATCTGTAATCCTTACAGATAAGCCAAGTAATAATAAGAGCATGCTTCATAAGGTCATTTTTTTTTATCTACTTTTAACATGATTTGTGGCTCCAAAAGGAGCCGATGTTGGTGTATGAGGCAGGTAAACCGTAGCACCTAGTATTTACTTTGAAGAAGTGTACTTTGGTGACGGCCTTTGGGACCTTCGCTCACAGCGTGCTTGGCCAATTCTCCTGGCAGCAGAAGCCTGACGGCGGTCTGAATCTCCCGGCTATGATGGTGGAACGCTTGTTGTAGTGTGCAAGGGCGGAAGCTTCAGCTGCAATGCGTTCAAAAAATGTCATTCACGAAAGAATTCATGATTGACATGGCCTTGGAGGAGATACCGGTATCAGGGTGGACCCGCCTCAAACACCTTGTAAATGTAATGCTGTAGCTCTCCTTCCTCCTGCGCTTTTCTTCTTATCTCCCTTGGTGATAGACTTTTGGGCCTTACCGGCCTTCTGGCAGCCTTTCCTGAAGTTTTGGGTGGCATGATTGATTGACAGTTTGCAACAAATTGTGTAACAAACCGTTTTCAAAAAAATTTTCCCTTTTTTAGTGCGTCCACTAGCGCCAGACTCGCCTTGACAAGACACGACTAGCCCACCTTATTGGCCCAACCCGGGAAACCCCCGCGTTGCCACACAGTCCAATCGGACCGGTTCATTAGGAGCCACCTATAAAAGTCAAGCTTTTCGTTTTCAAAACAAAAACCAGCAGCCACAACCTATAGATCATAGACAGTACAGCATTATCCAGCCAATCGATGAGCTCGCTCCCCGACTTGCCAGATATGCTACCTGTCTAATCTCTTGTTGTCCCCTGCTCCGGGTGATTGCAATCCTTAGTATAAAAACCACTTTTTGACTTCGGAAATTTATGTTACTGAGAGCAACCTTGACAAGGTGCATACAGACACTCCGTAAAGCCACCGGGTTTTACCGGCCCTTGACCAGGCTAGTTTGTGTTCACGCCCCCTGCATCGGTCTTTGTTTGATACACAGGCCCGAATAAGGTGTGTTGGTTTTCAACACCTTTTTCAGAGCCCGGGATCAACCACTCTTGGACCTTATCCCCCCCTCACTCCTTCCCTTCCTTCCTGTACTTTCCCGGGGCCTACGGGTTTTGTGCCAGTATTCGCCGGGGAAGGTCTCACCCCCAGTCCCCTTGTAGAAATTTGGGACCAGGAGTACGACCACGTAAAAACCCTCAATTCTCGAAAGGAACGGAGAACCCCCGCCGCTTTTTCCTCTTGAGAGGGTGGGCAGTGGGAAAAGGAATCGCAGGTCTTTATAAACCCTGCCACTCTAGGGAGTGGGGATGGGGTTAGGTCCCGGAAAGGGGTCCCCACTGACCAAATCGGAACACTCACACGTCCTACACCCCCTTTCAAGAGGGGACGAGGGGGTTTGTAATTCCTGTCCCCCTTTGGGTCAGTGGCGTAGGTAGAAATACCCCCCCCCTTTACCTCATGCCACCATGAGAATAAAGATTAAAGAACCAAACGGGCGCCCTCTCCTGCGAAGAGGAAGCCCTTTGCAAGCCCTCTTGTCCCAAAATGAACACTCGGGTAATCCCCCGCTCCACCACTCATTTAATTTCCCAAAGAGGACAAACGCGAGGCCCTTTTTTACCTCTGCAACTCCCGAAACTCTGAGGAAGAAAGGGTTCGAACCTCAAATCCCACCAGAAAAAAGGCAAAATTTACCCTAGTTCAAAAACAGCTCAAACCGGAGCTGTAAAAAAACTCCCGAAAACATCAAAGAGGAACAGAGAAAACCATCCCTGAAACAAAAATGGGTAACTTTCCCTCATAAAAAAATCTTACCTAATCAAAATACAATTTGCGACCCCCAGCCACGGCCAAATTCAAAGAAAGGACCTTCTCTTAACAATATATCAGCCCCGAAAAATCAAACCCGAAGGGTTCCTAACATAGTGCAAGGCATGCATGCTACAAATATGGGCTTTACAAAACAAACTCCCCAACAAAAAAATAAACCTCAAGCTTGTCAGAGGTGGCCAAACACTCACAATAAAGGGGAACGCAATCTGCAAAAAAAAGTGCCTAAAATGGGGAGAGGCACACAAAACCCCGGGGCCAACCCTCCCCCCCAGGAAGGAGGCCATAAAAAAAACAAGAGAGGAAAAAAAAAAAAAAGAAGGAGAAAAGAATCCCCCAAAAAAAAAGTAGCCGAAAAAAGAAAAAAGGGTACAGCCACCCAGAATCCTGGCTAAAAACCTTTAATAAAAAAAATAGGAGGAAAAGGAGAAAAAAAGAAAGAACCACAGAAATCCTGCAGTCCCCAAAACCTATCTTTTGGGATTATGAAGCCCTATTCACCCCACCTGCAAAATATCATGGACCAGGCTAGGTTTTAGGCACCATCCCCAAAAAGTGTTGAAAAAAAACAACTGCCAGATCTCGATCTGGGGAATGGGGACTCCGGGGGAATTTTAAAAATTCCCCCACCAACCACACACAAACAACCACAGAAAACCCTCTCACACTCCACCGTCTGCCAAAAACAAACCCAGCCTCCACACCCGATCTGGGCCCCAAGGGACGACCCAGAGATAAACCCTTTCGCCACACCACAGAGAAAATAAACAAAGCCCAGACCACACCAAACCCCAACACCAACTCCAAACCCCTACACAGTCCCCGCACCCCAAACCCCCACAAGCGTCACCAAGCCCCCAAAACCACAGTCATCAAACCAAAAAAACAATGCACACAGAAAACAACAGCGACCTAACAGACCAAGATGATGACATCCCTTCGCCACGGGGAGGGTTTACGACCTCAACCAAAAACTACGGCATCCCCTCTTTGCCGCGGAACCCTCACGATAAAAACCCAAACAGATAAAACTGGCACAGGAGATAACACGCGGACAATCAAATGGTTTTACAAAAAACACTACATCCCAAAACGCATCACGAACAGAAAATTACAATCACCTCACGCCGGCAACATCTTCATCCATTTTGAAATGATCGAAAAGAAAAAACCGCAAAACTTGAAACAATACAAAAAGGGGCCCACACAACCAAGTAACCATGGTGAAAACAAAACACATTAACTCACGCCTCCGATCATAAAAAAATGTACACACCGGGACATAAGCGAAGAAAGAACTCTGCAACAATACAGACAACACGACCCCGACATCTCCCTTACTCACATACCAAACACCCCAAACAGTTAAAAATTAAATTTACAACCAACACATCCAACAAAAAAAACCCACCATTTGACGGCAGCATTCCCCGTAAACAACACATAAAACACAAAATACTGGACACCTTCACCTCGAACTCGGCCATCGAAATGGGACCCCCCTCATGGACCCATCATCATCGCCACATTACTCCCCACGCAGCCCTTCCCTTAACAACCTGTTTTTTCCAATTTTAAACACAAAAACCAACATATATCAGGGGAGTTTTTAAACGCACACCACAGACTCTTTTTTACACAACAAAAATGCCGTGGGACGGGGGCCTCGCCCATCATTCCGGGGCAGATCACCCACCTGGGCCCGACCCCCCAAATTATAGTCCCAAACGCCCCAAAACCCCAGACAAGTTTCCCCAAACACATGCAAACTAAATTACCACAAAACCACAGACGAGGGTCAACCCAGCGATCCCCTTTCCGGTGATACTCACACTCTCCCCCAAACCCCATCAGGTCCCACACCCCCCCGAAAAAACCTAAAATCAAATGGGAAGGGTTTAAACAAGACTTGAACACCACCACCCAGATTCGGGGGCAACCCCACAACCTAGCCACCCCCTTAAACCCCAGGGGTACGCAACATACAGACCGCCCGCGGGCAAACATCCCAAAAACAAATAAAAAAATTTGAACTACCGAGAAACAATGCAAAAAACCTAAAAATACACTAAGAACCTTCGGAACTTGCTGAAACACAGGTGGAACACGAACTTCGACACGAACAGAAAAATTTTCAAATAAAACCCCCAAACGAAAAAAAACATGAGAAAACCAACACGGGAAACCTCACAAGAGAACTATGCAACAAATAAAAGATCCAAAATCTTCTGGTGAAAACAGGGACTCTGGGTCAAACAGACAGACTATCACATGGATTTAAAAAACCCCAACAGAAAAAAGTTTGAACAGCAGAGGGGATGGAAGCTGTTACAGAGAGTTCTGGCAACAGACTTCCCCAAAATTCCCCCGCTGAAAACACAACATTTTACCCACACACAGAAGCCGAGGGAACACAAACATACAACACCTGCAACACTGACTCTCCCATACAAACAATATCACTCAACACTCTTCACCTACAACCCTTTTCACAACCCATCACCCCAAAAATGAACGCGACACACACACTCTAAAAAAAACCCGGACACACAAAATTAAAAAACCCTCATTCAACACCTCCCACCCCCCATGATCACCCGCCCCCAGATCCATCTCAAAAGCTGCCCCGGAAAATGGACACTTTCCCCAGTAGGTTTAAAAATGCCCCCCTTTTTTGTCCCAAACAAGGGGAAACCCCCCCACGAAGGTCCGTTTCCGACCGTTTTACTGCTGGAAATTTTCCCGGGGAAATTTCTGAGAGGATTATCACACCAGACTTAAAAAACACCTTTAACAAAGAATACAAAAACCCCAGGGAAAACGGCTTTTTTTGCCCACACAGAGGGGCTGGGAGCGCAATCGCCCCGCTACGAGGGGATCGCTTCGTCTCGAAACAAGCACCAAACCAAAATTTACTACGAGACTCACCAAAGGGCCTTTTATAAGGTTGGGGTGACGGGCCAAATACAAAAAAAACCAATACAATTTCCTCCACATTCACACCCTCTTTTGCAACCCCGGGAAAAAGAAAAGCCTCCATCCGCCTCGGTGACACCAAAGGCCCCCCATCCACCTCAGAAATGGATTCCACGGGCACGTTCTTTCACCCACACTCTTCACCCTTACACTGCCAGCCTGCACCACCAGCACCCTACAGCAACTACACGCATACGCAGACGACATCACACAAACCCTATGACCCCCCTCCAAATCCAAAACCATCATGAAAACGCCCCCAAACACCATAAAAACAACAACACGTACGAAAACAAATGGAAATAAAAAACCAACACAAAAAAATTCCCCAATCATACCAGTGGGGAGACGCACCCACCCCACTCACGATAAACAACACAGAAGCCATACGCAACCGGGAAACATGTTAGGCCTACACTTCCAAAACGGGATTCACACACAGCCAAACCGCATAAAAAAAGCAAACCAGCTCTCAAAAAGATCAGACGCTTCTCATACTGCACAACAGCCACCAAAAATTAAACTCTACAAAAACCGTAAAAACCATACCGATACACACCCCCTTTCCCCGATTTCAATCTCAAACCACAGAAACTCAAGATGCAATCTAACAGAACAAAGCATATAGGATAAAAAAACACACTATACAGGACAGAATACGATACAGAATCACCGCACAATCACTACACCAAAATACAACATAGAGCCACTGAAAAAACGCATACAACACTAGCCAAAGAACATGGGGCCGCATACAACACTAGACAAAACAAACTACACGACATCAAAACAAGACACGCACACAAAACAAATCACCCGTGGGGGCCTAGGAACTCCCCTGATTACCCGGGGGACCCCCCCGACCCCATCTATGCGAGTAATGCTCGGGAAGGAGAAAAAACCCCGATCCCACAATAAGTATGTGGGCGAGTCAAGGATGGTTCTTGACCCTTCTAAAGCTCAAAATTTTATATGTTCCTACCCTGTTTTTAAACTTGTTTTTTTTTTTTTTATTTTATAATATTTAAGGGTTATTCACGCACGGGCATGAAAAGCCCTTTGGGCCCGCACACACCGCGCAGTAGCGATGTGCTGGGTCGAGGGTGACTTTATGCGCAAAAATTTTTCATAATGCCCAAAAAGCAAGCAACCAAACGCCCATCCGAAAAAAATCACATAATGCCAAAATACCACCTCAGCCCGGGCATGCGGGAAAAATGACCTATGACAAAAATCACGATACCATTTCTTGCACATCTCCTTATCATTCACCCCATCACATTCACACCTTAACTATCCCTTAAAGAGTGTGCGCTAATCCTTCAAAAATTTGTACTTTATTTTTTTTTATTTTTATTATTATATTTTATTTTCTGTTAATGCTATTAGTTCTGCCTCTCGCGTGTGTATGTATATGCATGTGTGCATTCTCTATTACATATGTATGTATAGCAGGCGCGTGAGGATATTGGCATGTAGAGCACGTGTGTATGTGTGTTGCGCAGGCACATGTATCGTGGTATAGTATGCTGCCTTATAGATGTGTAACATTATATGTACTTGTTTTTATTTTTCGGTTCAGTTCATAAAAAAAAGAAAAGAGTGACCCACTGAACCCCCTCTAGCTCCTGGAGCTGGGAGGGGGGGCAGGGAGGGTCTCCCTGCAATAGGCTATCATAGGGTCTTACCTACTATAAAACCCTAGCAGGCGAAAAAAAAAAAAAAAAAAAAAAAAAAAAAAAAAAAAATTATATGTTTTTGTATTTTTTTAAACCCATAGACTTCACCATTAGCATTCACTTGTTCCATCAATAAACCCCGATTGTCTCTAACACTTGATGCTGACAATTAAGGGGGAGGGAGAGCCCTTTCCGGTGAGCACCCTGTTTTCCGTGTTCGCCAAGCAGAGGAGTCTCTCACCCCCAAACAGGAAAAAAAAACACACAGCCCCACCCCCATCACCATCCTCATCATCACTATTCACGTCCGTTCAACTTTTTTATAATGTTTTTTTTTTGTTATCGCGCATTTCCCTTTTTTACCTTGGTTTTACTTGTTCTCAACCCAAAAAAAAAAGAGTGACCCACGAACCTCGCTCTCAGCTCCTAGGAGCTGGGGGGAGGGAGGCGAGGGCTCACCTGCAATAGGTATATAGCGGGCCTACACCCACTATGATAATCCCCCGCAGGGGAAAAAAAAAAAAAAAAAAAAAAAAAAAAAAAAAAAAAAAAAAAAAAAAAAAAAAAAATTTTACATGTTGTGGGAAGTATGATACATATGTATGTATGCAGTGATGTACATGGAAAAAAAAAAAAAAAAAAAAAAAAAAAAAAAAAAAAAAAAAAAAAATTTATGTATACACGTTGTGTGTGCGTGTGGGGTGTATGTATGCAGCTGTGTATGTAACTGCATGCATGTGCGGGCATTGGTATACATGCTGCCCATGGCACCACCAGTTTTCGTTTGCACTTTATTTTTTTTTATTTTATTTCATCGATGATCTTCCATGATCCCCCTATCGGAAATGTTATCACCAAAAAAGAAAAAAAAAGGTACTCCTGCCCCCCATCCGCAACAAGCGTTCAATCAAAAACCACCCTCCCACCAGAAAACACAAAAACACCAAACAAGGGGTCTCGCCCCCCTCTTTATTTTTAAAAACTACTTTCAATTTTAGTAGCCAGCTACATAGCTCCCCTTCCCCCCCTTAAACCCAAGGAATCCTCCTCCCCTCCCCCCCTTTAGTTTTCTCACTCAAAAAATGATTTTTGAATCTTTTTAGCAAAGTCATACTTAACTCATCAGTTTTGCGTGGTAAGGGTGGTAAAGGGAAAGGGCAAGTCAAAATCCCCCTCAAGCGGGCCGGCCTTCAGTTTTCCCCTAGGTAGGATTCCCGCCCCCTGCTAAGGGGAACTATGCCGAGAGGGTGGGGGCTGGGGCCCCTGTGTATCTCGCGCCGTCATGGGAATCCTGGGTGCGAAGTACTAGAAGGAGGTAAAGCTGCCCCTGACAACAAGAAGACCCGTTCACCCCTCATTTGCAGCTGGCATCGAACGCGAAGGTAACAAGCTCCTCTCTGGCGTGACCATCGCCCAGGTGGGGTCCTGCCTAATATCCAGGCTGTGCTCCTCCCCAAAAAAGATGAGAAAAAGTAAATATTTCGTATTACCCTTTTCAAAAAATTCGGCCCTTTAGGGGCCCCCCAAAAGCTCAAAAAAGAGAGATCTTTACAAAAAAATCAGTCCCCAGAGTGCAGGGTCTAAAAAATCTACATGTCAAAAGCACCAAAAGAAATGTGTTTTTACCATAGGCTGACATTATTAAAGTATAAATATAGCACGCAAACCCAAAACTGATTTACTGCTTGCGAGTATGGGGATAAACGTGTAAACTTTTTAAAATAGAAAT
>NW_023643922.1:0-5000 GCF_015228065.2 Penaeus monodon | reverse complement strand
ACGAATAAACTCCGAGACACTCAGTTATTCTCTCACTCACTAGATTAATTCACTAACCATCGGTTTCTTATATATGCTCTCTTCTCAATATCTATTCTCTCTCTGTCTCACTCAGTTTTTCTCTCTCCGCACTTTTCTTAAAATATTAAATATCAGCTCAATCACGCAATTACTCTCTCTGCCTTTCACTCACTTGGTAGTCTCTCTCTTGTTTTTCACTGAATCACTCTCCCTACCCCAGTCACTCTCTCTCTCTCTCACTCACCAATTACACACTCCTTTCTCCCTTTCTCGACTTTTTACCATTTTCCTCTGTGACTCATTAATTTCTTTCTCGACTTATTTCTATTCACTCAGTCTTCCTCTTCCGGTCTCTCACTCATTTTCTCTTCTCTGATCAACTACATTCTTCTGTCCCACGCAATCAATCGCACTTTCCCTTTACTCACTCAGTTACTCCCCTCTCCCCCACCCCTCTCTCTCCTTCTGTCTCTCTTTCTCATTTAGTCTCTCTCACTCTCTCTCTTCTCCCTCTCTCTCTCTCTCTTCTCTTTCTCTCTCCTCTCTCTTCCCTCTCTCTCTCTTCTCTCTCTCTCTCTCCTCTCTCTCTTTTCTCTCTCTCTCCCTCTCTCTTGTTCACTCAATTCATCTATTTCTCAGGCCCCCTTTCTGAGAATTGAAACCTTATGAGAATTGAAATGAGAATTATGAAAATTATGAGAGTTGAAATGAGTCATAAGAATTATGAGAATTGAAACACAAACATAATTCATTTCATTTAGGGAAAATTCTCCCTTCATTTAGTATGTCTGTGTGTGCATCTCCATGGGTATGTATGTGTGTGTGCGTGGGGTTCGGATCCTAGATTATAGATGAGCCCATGGATTAAAGTTGAGAATGGGGCCTAAAAAAGCCAATGGACCTAAATGATGATAAAAATGAGATTAAAGAGATTTTTTTTTCTTTTAAAAATTTCTATTTAGATTATACATTTGATGATAATGGGAATAATTGCAATAATAATGATGATGATAATAATATCATTATTAATTATAATAATAATGATAATAATAATAATAATAATGATAATAATAATAATAATAATATTATTATTATTATCAATATTCTATTATTATTATTATTATCATTTTCAATATTTTATTATTATTATTATTATTTTATTATTATTATTATTATTACTATCATTTTTGTATCATTACAAAAATATATATTACAAATGTGATAATAACCATAATAATGATAATAATAATCAAATTACTAATTACATTATAATCATTATTATTATTAGTATTAAGTATACTTTCAATATAAATACACACACACACACACACACACACACAACAAACATATATATATAATAGATATAAATATATATATATATATATATATATCTATATAATATATACGTATAATAAACCAATAATTCAATAAAACGATAAAATGATAAAATGATGATAAGAATAATTATTATAATATCGTTATTATTGTTATAATCTTGGTTATGATTATTATTACCATTATATTGTTATGTATGAGTATAATACCCCAAAAATATATATATGTCAATAATTACAATAATGGTGATAGTGTTAATAAGCACTAGGACACCGAGAGTAAGAAGACCCAAAAATTCGTCTGTGACACCTTGTATACCTCACTCCTGATCTTACTCAATGCTATGCAGTGGGTCTTTGTCGCTGTGCGAAAACACCATGTGGAACATGAAAAGGATGACCTGGGCAGTTTGCTAACATGAAAAGGATCCTGGGCAAACATGCGCAACTGGCTGTGAGCGGAGAGCGAGCGGAGGAACAGCCAAGCCAAGAGACGGAGTGGGGTTCGGTGCTGCTCCTGCGTGAAGACCTCGTGTGTGTCTTGCTGACCTGATAAACTTTGTGTGCCCTGTTATAAGATGTATGTGCAGTGTGACATGCTGGTTTCCCCCTGTATTGTGGGTGCCTATAGAAATTGTACGGGTTAAAGACTTGGGTAAATAAAGGAAAGACGTCATTCTTGTGTCTATTTCGTGCTGCCTCGCCACTTGCGTTTCCCCCGTGCGTGTTCGGGGACGCTGTGGTGCTCGGTCCCTCTTGGAATTTTCGTTTTCAGCCCCTCTGGATAGCACGCCCGCCTAGCCGCCTTGTGTTGGGGGGGAGAGAGACAGGCGGTGGGCGTAACAATATGTTTTTTTATGTATCCCTCTTTTAATTAGTCTTTAGCTTTAGATAATTAGTACTTAAATAATTTTAAAAGAGAATTTTTTTTCTTAAAAAGAGATACTTTTTTTAAATTTTTTTGTATCAGGTGCTTTTAACGTTTACATTTTACACAAGTAAGGAATAGTGAAATAGCAAGTTTTGCCAAAAAAGTCGGTTTCTTTGTTTCCCCCACAAGGAATTTTCTTTAATTAGAGGGTACGCAGTTTTATTTTTGGAGAAATTCATTTTAAGTTCCGGTATTATGCATGTATGATTACGACGAACCATAACTTGTAAAATGTGACCTGGTAAAAGTTAAAGTGTTTAGCACTGGGCCCCCGGTTTCTACCGGAATTTTAAACAATGAGGCATTACATTTTTCACTTAAAATAAAATCATTATATATAAAGATATAATATATTATAATATAATATTAATATATAATAATAAAATATAAAAAAATATAACAAAAAAATATAAAAAATTTTTATATAAAAATAATATTATAATAGAT
This sequence comes from Penaeus monodon, assembly GCF_015228065.2. Lineage (NCBI taxonomy): Eukaryota > Metazoa > Arthropoda > Malacostraca > Decapoda > Penaeidae > Penaeus > Penaeus monodon. The sequence goes on along the minus strand of NW_023643922.1, from coordinate 2,267 downwards.
ATATATAATAAAAAATATATAAATAAATTTCAAATATACTATATAAAATAATATAATTATATTCTATATATATATTAATAATATATATAATATGCAAGTAATAAAAATTAATTTTATTATAATATAATATATATAATTTATATATTAATATATATATTATATATACTTAAAAATTTTAAAATATAATATATAATATTATAAAATATATATATATATATTAAAATATTTATATATATAATAAAATATATATTTTTATTATATAAAAACATGAACACACACACCACACAAACACCCCAAACAAACACAAATACACACAACCCCAACACACACACAAAATAAATTTTAATAATATTATATATTATAATATATATATATATATATTAGTATATATATATATGCATTATATATATACAATATTAGATATATATATATAATATATATATATATATAATATATTAAAATATAATAAAATATATATGTGTGTTGTGTGGTGTGTTTTGTGTGTGGGTTGTGTGTGTGTATGTAGTGTATTATACTTTTTTTATAATATACATACATCTATCTATCTATCTTTTATCTATCTATTATATAAAATAATATATAATATATATTTTTTATATACAATATATATATAATATAATATTATATATTTATATATATATATACATAGAATAGAATAATATTTATATATATATATAATTATATATTTATTATATATAATAAATTATATATATTATGGAAAATATTGATTATTTTATGTATTTAATATATATATATAATATATATAAATATAAAATATATAAATAAATTTTTAATACATAATTGAATAAATAAAATTAATATATATGTTATATATATTATATATATATATATATATAATAAAAACACACACCCAGAAGATATTAAATATATATATATATAATAAATATTATAGTTTTCATTAATAACAATAAACAATATATAAAAATATATAAGATATATATATATATATAAATATATATATAATATAAAAAAAATATTTTATAGGAATTAATATAAATATTATATAATATAGATAATTATATAGACACCAACAGAAGTATATATTATTATAATAATTATATAAAATATACATTTTAAATTATATAATATATATATAGAATATAAAGATATAATATAAAATTTTTAAAAGGAGATATAATATAATATAAATATATATATACATAATTTATATATATATAATTTTAAATAAATATAGGTAATATATATGCATATGTGTGTAATAGGATATATTAATATCTTATATAAATATGAATATATATATAAATATAAAATAATAAAAATATAAATTAAACATATAATTATAAATATATATATAATATATATATATTATATATAATATATATGTATTTTAATGTATATATATATATGTATAATAATGTAAATATATGATATATATATATATAATTATAATAATATATATATATATATATATATAATAAAATATGGTGTGTTTTGGGGTGTGTGTGTGTGGGTGTGTGGTGTGTTTATGTTTGTAAGTAAAAATAATATAAATATATATATATATATATACAGATATATATATATAAAATTTTTAAATATAATAATATAAAATATAAATATATATATATGCTTAGGGTGAATAGTGGTGTGTTAATATTTTAATATATATATATATAATATTATATAAATTATATATATATAGCATAGGGGTTTGAATAGATAGTTAAATTATAATAATATATATAATAAATAAAATAATAATATAATATAACAGTTTAATAATTCGCAATCATTACTCAAGTATAAATAGATAGGTAATTTCTGAGAGTAATGGATCCTATTTGACAAACCTTTTGTGGGTGTGTGGCGGGTTGGTTTTAGCACTGTCCCCAGTTTTCATCCCCAGGGGGACCTGGGTTTCGAGTCCGGGTCGGGGAGGGTGTTTTTTTCAAATCAATGAGGCTTAATATTCCTCTTAACACCAACATACACACACACACACACACACACACAACACAAAACCCCACACACAACACACACACACACACACCACAACACACACAAGAAATAAAAAATAGAAAAAAGAGAAATATATAAGGAAATAAATATTATAAAATATTTAAAATATATAAATAAAAATTATATAAATAATAAATTATAATATATATATATATATTATATAAAATATATATTATATAATAATATATAATAAATATAAAATATATATATATATAATTATAATTAAAAATATTAATATAATATAT
>NW_023643921.1:2500-8937 GCF_015228065.2 Penaeus monodon | reverse complement strand
AACAGGAAACCCACACTGTATTGATCAGATGTCAGGAGATGCGTCTCCCGCAGGAAATATCGGTGGACGTAAGAAAGGATGGAGGGAAATAGACATGCTAGAGACGATGTGTGACGACAGATATAAAAGTCTGAAATCGCGAACTCATGGTGAGAACAGGTGAAGAAACACCTTTCGCACCTCTTGGTCCTGGAATGTCAAAAGGGGAAGGAAGTCCCCAGGTTTGCTCCATCATCAATTCTGGAGAAGGGACTCCTCTTAGTCCAGTGAGTGAACATAGGGGGAAGGAAAGTTCCCGAGCCTACCCCATCGACAGCTCTGGCCAGCGTGACCCTCACTCGGAAAGTCGCATGGCAGACCCTGTCATCCTATGGAGTGATGTTATAGAAGAATTAAACGGACTCCGGAGAAACCTTGCAAGGAAGGAAAGCCATAAGGACGACAATGACAATAAAATAACGGAAATCAAGGCAACGAAAATGCACTACATCAGAATCCACAAGTGATGAGGACAGCTGCTCAGACACTGAATCAGAATCATCGAGCATCGACGAAAAACAGTGGAGATCTAAACGACTTCGAAAACACAGCACTACTGAAACTTCAAGTGATGATGGTGCCATGATAGCACACCGGCCCAAACGAAAAATTCGCAAATCCCAGAAGAACCGCTCCCGCTCAAAACCATCCGATCAAGGTGCTGACAAAAAAACATTTGTGGAGGTAATACAAATGTTGCAAGTAAAACTTCCCAAGCTAAATGGTAGTAGTCCTGAGGAGTATTGGGCCTACCGGAGTCGGTTTGAGCAAGAAGTACTTCGCACCTTTATGCCCCCACAGGTAAAACTGAACCGCTTATTTGACCTTTGCGATACAAAGGTGAGAAGGTACATTACCCACTGTATGGGACTGCCAAAGAAGGAGGGCTTAACGACAGCACAGGTGGAAGCTGTAAGGAGCGAGGTACCCCCCTGTCAAGTTCATCTTGGGCACTGCTGTCCTTCTGACGAGGTTCTCTGGAGCTCGCGGGGCGGCAGTAGCTTGCCTGTGATTGGTCGCCTTCCCGAACATACACCGGACCTTCCGCGATGTTTACTCGGTCAAAGTGGGCGGTCCCAGGTCACCCGTGATTGGCCTTCTGCCCGTGTGGGGGGACGAGGATTCCCTTGTAAACATCGGCGCGGCCCATAAAAGGAGCACCAGTCAAAAATTCAGTAGTTGTCCCGTGACTTCTGACTTGTGTGCTCCCTTCCGCCATGTGACCTCACCTGCTCCGCTGGATCCTCTCTCACTCCCACGCTCCTGTTTGTACATATTTTGTATGTATAGTGTATGTATAGTGCCGGTAACAGTAAACCTTTCTGTATGTTTCCTCTGGTGTTTTTCCGTTGACCTTGACCGTTCTGATTCTTATATCTTTTTATAAGTCGAACCCTGACATTGGCGACCTTGCCAGGATCAGACGGTCTGGAAAACGGCACCATGAGGGACTACGTGAAGGAAGGTGAGCTGTTAGGCCTTGAAGGCATGGCCTTTTATCACTACATACAGGAGCAGGAGAGGATCAGACGCGAGCAGCTGGCCCTGTACTACCGGAAACGGGAGATACAGAGGCAGCTGTCGGAAGAACAGCGTCGCAGGAACCGCGAAGAGGACAGGCGTCGGAAGGCAGAGCAAGCGCTATGGAGGAACGTGGGTCCCCGCTTTTGGCCTTGCTCTGGCCCTCCTTACGCGAGGGAGCACGTCGTCCGGGAAACTCAAGTCCCGGGAGTAGAACGCTGGCCAGAGGAGCGACTGTCCACGGAGTCGCACCTGGACGCGTTCCGTCTGCCCAAGGACCCGTCGCAGCGGGAATCCTGTCGGCAAGACGGACAGAAGCGTAAGAGACTCCCGGGGAACGGCCGTCGGAAGAAGCAGGCGCAGTCGGGGAAGCCTCAGCCGACAGTGAACACCACGCAAACGACTGCACGTAAGTCGGAGGAGTTAGCCGCCGTTGCATGTCCGCTTGGTAAACTGGTGGGTGCGAGATGTGCACCCAAACGACCAGTTGGCGTGGGATGCATGCCCAAGGAGATGGTGAGCATCGGGCTGTCGGAAGGGCTACCTGCCCAGGACGCGCCGGATGAGTCGTCGCCTGCCCAGGACGCACCGGATGAGTCGTCGCCTGCCCAGGACGCACCGGATGAGTCGTCGCCTGCCCAGGACGCACCGGATGAGTCGTCGCTTGCCCAGGACGCACCGGATGAGTCGTCGCCTGCCCAGGACGAACCGGATGAGTCGTCGCCTGCCCAGGACGCACCGGATGAGTCGTCGCCTGCCCAGGAGGAACTGCCCGCCGGGGACGCGCAGGAGAAACTGCCCGCCGGGGACGCACAGGAGAAACTGCCCGCCGGGGACGCGCAGGAGAAACTGCCTGCCGAGGACGCGCAGGAGAAGCAACTGGTGGGTGATAGACATGCACCCGAACGACCGGTTCGCGTGGGATGCCCGCCCAAGGGGCTGGTGGGCAACGGACTGCCGGAGGAGCTGCCTGCCGAGGATATGCCGGAGGAGCTGCCTGCCGAGGACTTGCCGGAGGAGCTGCCTGCCGAAGACTTGCCGGAGGAGCTGCCTGCCGAGGACTTGCCGGAGGAGCTGCCTGCCGAGGACTTGCCGGAGGAGCTGCCTGCCGAGGACATACCGGAGGAGCTGCCTGCCGAGGATATGCCGGAGGAGCTGCCTGCCGAGGACATGCCGGAGGAGCCGCCTGCTGAGGACCTGCCGGAGGAGCTGCCTGCCGAGGACCTGCCGGAGGAGCTGCCCGCCGAGGACACCCCGGAGGAGCTGCCTGCCGAGGACACCCCGGAGAAGCTACCGGGAGTAGAGGGACTGGTGGAGAAGCGACGGTGCACCAAGCCCGACAGAAGGCAGGACCGTGATCGCCGGGAGAGTGCGGGTGACGGAAGGGAAGGCCCTGGAGCTACATTCACCAGAGGAAACCGACAGCGGCCCAGGTTAGAAGGAATCAAGAACCTCGGTGCCCAAGATGCTTGGAGATAATATCCACTCCGGATGATTATCTTAAAAAGATGGGGCGAGATGTCAAGTTCATCTTGGGCACTGCTGTCCTTCTGACGAGGTTCTCTGGAGCTCGCGGGGCGGCAGTAGCTTGCCTGTGATTGGTCGCCTTCCCGAACATACACCGGACCTTCCGCGATGTTTACTCGGTCAAAGTGGGCGGTCCCAGGTCACCCGTGATTGGCCTTCTGCCCGTGTGGGGGGACGAGGATTCCCTTGTAAACATCGGCGCGGCCCATAAAAGGAGCACCAGTCAAAAATTCAGTAGTTGTCCCGTGACTTCTGACTTGTGTGCTCCCTTCCGCCATGTGACCTCACCTGCTCCGCTGGATCCTCTCTCACTCCCACGCTCCTGTTTGTACATATTTTGTATGTATAGTGTATGTATAGTGCCGGTAACAGTAAACCTTTCTGTATGTTTCCTCTGGTGTTTTTCCGTTGACCTTGACCGTTCTGATTCTTATATCTTTTTATAAGTCGAACCCTGACACCCCCCCCCCCATTGTTTAAGTGATAGTAACAGCTGCTGATGACATGTGCCTTGCTGGACTCCGGTAGTTCCTGCTCTTTCAGTTCCATCAAGGTAGTAGAAATGCTTCGGCCAAAGGAGAGAAGAGAGACAACGGTGATTACTACACTGACACAGGAAACTTACCATGACACCAAACAGGTTGATCTCATGGTCAAGGGACTGTACACAGGAAAGAATACCACTATGCGACTCCGTCAGGTGATCGTCCTCGATTCCTTCCCTGAAGGTCTGATCAAAGCTAGAGTGAGCCAATTGAACACCACTCGCTGGCCACACCTACGAGACCTGGTTTCTACTCAGGCAAATCCACCAGACTGGAGTGTCGAGTTACTGATCGGGCAGGACGCTCCCTCAGCACTTATGCCTCTGGAGGTCAGAAGGGGGAGAGGAGGTGAACCCTTTGCTGCAAGGACAAAATTAGGATGGGCGGTTAACGGTCACTGGGAGCAACAAATTTTAGGACCTACATAAGTGAAGTGCCCTGTACCGCAGCACGAGCACCATGTGCCTTGGAGAGGAGCACACAGATGAAAAGGGAAGATCAGCGGAGGATTATCAAGTCCTACATTTGTGGGACAAAGAGGGAACCATGGTTGATGGACATCATGAATTCCCAATTCACTTTAAGGAAATTGAGCCCCAGCTTCCAGACAATTGGATAATGGTGAAAAGACGACTTGCTGGCCTGAAAACACGTCTTCAAAGGGATGAAATCCTGAAGGCTAAATATTAGCAGAAATGGAGAAGGTACTTCAAGAAGGACATGCTGAGCAGGCAAAGGGAGTAGGACCGCCAGGGAAGACATGGTACCTACCACACCACCCGGTATTCAATCCTAACAAACTTGAGAAAATACACATAGTGTCCGACTGTGCTGCTTCCTTTGAAGGCACCACCCTAAATAAGCAGGTCATGCAAGGCCCAGACTTGATGAATGACCTGCTGGGCATACTGCTCCGGTTTAGAGAAAGAAGAATTGCAGTAGCTGCTGATATCAAGGCTATGTTTCACCAGGTAAAGGTCACCCCAAGGGATCATGATGTTCTAAGGTTCTTGTGGTGGCCAAAAGGGGGATTTCTCTGCGAGGCCAAAAGTATATCGCATGACTGTGCACTTATTTGGAGGTGTTTGGAGCCCCGCATGTGCATCATTTGGTCTTCTAAGGACACTATCTAAGACCAAATTAGCAGATGTAAAAGAGAACTTCTATGTAGATGGCCTCTTGATATCTGTCGAGAATGAAGCAATGGCCATTCACCAGGCAAAGCAGTTGAAGGACGAACAGCCGCCCTCTTACTGCGATCCCGGGCGATGTCACAGAACCAGAAGCTTTAACCCCTAACCATGCCCTGAGGATGAATGTAGATGGTATCCAGATGCAGACAAATGACAATGCTTCACTTGACAACACATATGGGCGAGCCTGGATCCATGCACAAGTCCTAGCAGATAGGTTCTGGAGATGATGGAAAGCTGAATACCTGAACACATTGAGGATGAGACAGAAACAGTTGAAGCCATCCAGAAATCTTCAGGAAGGAGACCTTGTCCTCATTGTCGAACGACATACTCCCAGGAATCAGTGGAGGCTAGGGAGGGTGACAGAGGCTATAGCCGGTGAAGATGGACTCGTGAGAAAGACCAAAGTCCGGACTAGTTCTGGAATCCTCATCAGACCATAGTGAAGTTATGCCTCTTAGAAGTATCATTATCCTAACCCGGGATTATTGGTTGCTCCACAGTGGAGCAAAGGGGGAGTGTAGCCGCCGCTGGTATATCACATACTTCATATTATGGTGTATCATATATTCTGTATATCACTTATTCTGTAACACTGCATTCGGAGAGGCTGTGTTGTATAAAATTCATCTTCTGTGTCACAACCTCCTCGAGGAGGCCTAGTCGGCTGTGACCGCCGGGTCAACACATGGTCCGTATCAGCCATAAGAGCTGACCTGTCAGAACTTGTTTGTGTGAGGGGTCGTCCCCTAGGAAGTGATGGTGGCTCTTCATGTGATCGATGCTGGGAGATAGTGGGGTCGTGACCCAACTAATGTATAACATATGAAGTAGAATGTTACTTGACGTCGTAGCATATGTATGTTTAAAGGGTGAGGGCAGTTCGAGGAGAACCTCCGTGCCGTCAAGACGCCCATAGCATACTGGAATCAGCTGATATTCTGACTGTCCCGCAATGCGTATGTATCCAGTATTGTAGGAAGTTCTTTATCTTATAACCTAATATATATTGTTATTAGTGTTTTTATGTATTGTATGCACGCATTCCTATAATCGATGTATTAATTAACAGGTTTGACCGCAACTGAATAAACCTTAAGCGAGTGCTACGCAGTGGTATCAGTCACCCCACACCCATTGACAAATCATAGGCGTTCTTCGGCGGCCACATATATATATATTATATACAAATTATATATATATATATATATATATATATATATATATATATATATATATATATATATATTATATGAATAAGTAGATACTTTGCAGATTTACTAGTCCTTAGTTGGCAAAATATGAAATGTGCGGCTTTCATCCTGAGACCCCATCTCTCTCTCTCTCTCTCTCTGTCTGTCTATCTATCTGTCTATCTGGCCTCTTTCCTCTCTCTCATTATGTCGACAGTGAGAGAGGCACGGCATCACTTTTCACTGGTCATGAAGGACCGGCTGGTAAACAATACATAGCAAGACCGGATCGTACACTTCACACCTCTATCCGCATCAGCTGCCTTTCCTCCTTGAGCAAGCTCAGGTGCTCTGTCCTGCTTTCTCTTCTGACACTTCAACATATAAGTGAGCATACGCCATTAAAGGGAGCCGTC
>NW_023643920.1:0-38168 GCF_015228065.2 Penaeus monodon | reverse complement strand
ACCTTAGAAAAAAGGATCTTTCCCCAAATTCAAAAATAAAAAAGAAATAAGAGCTTTTTTTTGACCCTTTGGATTTTTTAAAAATTTTTTTAAATTCAACCCAGGGAAAAAAAAAATCAAACCCTTTAAAACCACACGGGAACTTTTTCCAGTTGGGTTTTGCCGATTTTAAATTTAAAAAAAAATGTTGCCAAGAACCCGGGGCAAAAAGATTCCTAACTTTTTCAAGCCATTGAGGCATCTAAAAAATGTGAAAGAATCAGATGACATCATAGTTTTTATCTGTTCCCTTGAAATAAAGTGCAAATATTAACGGTACGTAAAAAAAATTATGCAACGTTTTATAGGGTTTTATTTTTAAAATAAATCCAACGATAGATCCCACCATTTCTTTTACATATATTTCCCGCCCATATAAAAAACAATCCCCCATGAAAAATATAATAATGAACAATAAAACCCTTTGTTTTCCTTAGGGGAAAACATAAAAAAAAGTCTTTAAAAGGTTCTTTAATTTTCCGCAAGCGGAACACGGAGGGGACTTGCCAGGCATTGTAGATTCTTTTTAAAAGTTCCGTTTTGAATGTAAACAAAGAGTGAGCAAAAATTGATATACTCACGAGCGCCATCTCTTGAGCCGACGCCGTAAACCCTAGTTTTCCCATGCTCACGGAATTTCTTTATTCCGTCTTTTTTTTTGTCTTTAGCTCTTAATTATCTATCTTTTTTTTCGGATATTTTTATGATTCCATTTTGGGGTTTTTACTTTATTTTCTTTTCTGCTGCTATTTTTAAACATTATTCTTTTTATTTTTAATTTCGCCCCCTTAATCATTTTACCTATATCATACGTAAATTTTTATTAACTTATTGTTTTTTTTGTTTTTAGATTTTTACTGTTAAAATCATATTATGTTTTAGCTTTTTGTTTTCATTTTTAAACATTTTGTTGTTGTAAATTTTTTTATTTTTTCTTTATCATAAAAGCATCCTCATTTTATCACTGTTGTTGTTTTATTTTTTATTATAATTATTATAATTATATTATTACGTCATTTTTGTTTTTATTGAAATTATTTTTAATCATGATTATTATAATTGTTTTATTATTACGTTTTACTTTTATATTATTTCCCTTATTTTTATTTTTATATTTTATTTATTTTTATATTATTTATTTCATTTTTTTAATTATAAACCATCATTATAACAAACAAAAAAAACCAAAATAAAAAACATTATTCTAAAACTACACAAGTTATTTCAGTCATAATTATTTTTTTATTAATACTTCATTATTCATTTTGCTATTTTTTATTATAAATTTTTATGAACACATTTTTATTACTTTACTATTTTATTGTATTTTAATTATTATTTTCAGTATTTTCATTTTTTTATTATCATTAAATTACCATTAAAAATTCATATAAGTTTATGTTATTGTTAGTTATTTTTATTTTTCATTATGATTACAATTTTATATTTATATTGTTATTATTATTTTTCCATTGCTTATAATTAATATTTATCTATTATAATTATCATAAATGCCATATGTTATATAATATAAAAATTATTTTTTTCATTTTTGTCATTTTCTTTTATATTTCATTGTCATTTTTATTTTTGTTTTTATTATTATTTTTATTATTATTTTTATATTATAGATTATTTTATTATTATTATTATTATTACTAAAATCATCGTTAACATTATCATTATCATTTTATCATTGCCTTTATTTTTGCTCACATAGTTAAAATTATATTTGTTATTGTCATCATTTTTAAACATTATAATCCTTTTTACTGTCTTCATTTTTTTATTCATTTATTTTATTTTTTGAAACATTTCTATCTGTCAATATCTAAGGTCATTTTTTTGGGTATATAAAACATGCGATGGGGTGGGTCTGGAGAAAAGGTAAAGTTTTTGTTTTCGGGGAAGGGCGTGTTTGTGGTTTCCAGATGGTCAATGGCAAAAACAAAAAAAGTACCCGGAATAAAGGTCACACAACATTTTTGGTAAAGTATAGTGGCGGAAAGGATAAATAGGAGTTTGTTAACTCCATTTATATAGGATAAGGAGAGGGAAAGGGGTAAGAAAAAAAGGAAAAGGGGAAAAGGGGAGAAGAAAAGACCCGCAAAATTAGTTAAGGGAGAGTTATTATATTATTTTTAGTTATTATCATTTTTATTTTAGATATTTAAATTATCACAATTATTCATTATTTTTAACCCCTTAAAATTTGCTTATTATAATTTCATGATACCTCATCACCACATCAGTAACGTTTAGATATAATAATTATTACATTTTTGTTACGAAATTACATTTTTTAGCATAATTTTTATTATGCTACATGTTTTATTTTTTATCCTTAACATGCTATCTTATTTTGATTTTATCATTAAAAGCTTTATCTTTATTTTTTTGTTTTTAAAATCAAATTATTTATCATTACACATTATTTTCATTGTTTTTTTGCCCTTATGCCATTTTATTACCATTATCATCTTTAAGGGGGATCATTTTTTATTATTACTATCATCAATTTTTATCATTTTTATCTGGTGGTACAGCAGTAGGATCTGTCTTTTATCTCGTTAATATTTACTAGACTATTACCTTTGTTTATTTTTTTGTTATCATTTTTATTATCATATTGTCATTATAATCACATTAATAAACTTTGATTATCGAACTTTTGTCAGCATTATCACGTTTTATATCACATCATTATCAGTAGTTTTAACTGCAGTTTTGTTGCTGCGCATAGTAATATTGAATTTATTTCATTACAGAAGTTTTTATCACTATCATTTTTAAAAAAATTTTAACTAATAATTTTTTCATAATTAATTTTTTAAATTATTATAAATAAACACTTCATTATTACCCTTGTTATTATCATAATCGTTTCATTATAATTTTACATTTCATTAATTTGTTAGGATTTTCCATTATATTTTAATTTTTATTACTATCATTTTCATTAAAATTCACTTTATTATTGATTCATATTTTCATTTTTTTAGTAATAGTAATAAATTTTTTATTTCTTCATTATCCCTTTTATTGTTGCTTTTTTTATCGTGATATTATACTGGTGTTTTACATTGTTATTTTTGTTATATATTGTTTTAAATTATTATTGATATTGAGAGTATTGTATTTTTATAATTATTTCGTTATCATTTTATTATCTATTTGTGATTATTATCATTGTTCTTTATCAAAAAAACAGCGTTAAAGGTTTTTGTAACTAAGTAAAAAAATCATAATTTTTCATAAGTTTTATATTTTTTATTTATAGCTTTTATTATTTTTATTAAAGTACCCTTTATCTTTGTTATTATCTTTATAAATATTATTTTAAAGATTTTATCGTTATTGTTTATTGTTCCCTTTATAATCATCATTATTTTATTCCCCATTTCATATATCATTTTTAAAGTAAAATTTTTTTGTTAAATATATATTTGTGCACAACAACACACACACCACACACACACACACAACACAACACCACACACACAACACACACACACACACCACCACACACACAATATATAATGGGCGCGGGGAGAGTCTAGAGGGGGTCGAATGTAAAAATTTTCAGAGATTTCAATATTTTTCAAAAAAAGCAAGGGGAGTTTTTGTTTTGGGGGGGGGGGGGATTCGATTCCCTGGAATGGTGGCGAAGGAGTCTTTGTTTTTGGGGGAGGGGGTTTCGCAAATCAAAATTTTAAGACTTTTAAAAAAAAGAAACATGCTTCTGACACAAGAAATATTCAAAAAGTTAAAAAATAACATTTTTTTTACTGTCCTTTACATTTTTGTTTTTTCCCCCACAAATTTAATAAAAAATTTTTTAAAAATTTAATCTGGAGTCCTTACAGAGTAGACTGCGAAAGCAATTCCCGGGGCGTTCCGGGCAGATTACTTTCCCCGGAAGGAAACCCAAAGAGTTTTATAATGTTATCAAATTTTTCATTTTTCAGATATAAACTGCCTTTTCCCTTTTTTGGGGATTTTTTTCGTCGGTAAATGTTAAACGTTGCCTGCCTGGAAAAAACTCATAGGATTTTATTACTATTATTTTCCCCAATAGTTTTTTATACGATACTATAGGGGTCGAACTATGAACAAAACCCAAAAAACAAAAAAAGAAAAAAAATAAACTTTTGTAATTTTAAAATAAATTTTTCGGCCTTTTTAAATAAGCTAGTTTGTGATCCTTTTACAAACAACAGCGCCAGACCAGTTTCACATAATTATAGACTTAGCACATCAGGTATTCAGTTTTGCGTTAAATAAATAATACCCAAAAAGTAATATTCTATATAGTTTCCCCAATTTATTGTGTTAAGTGTTTTTTTATGGTGGGGTGGGGGGGGGCTTAAAAAATAATTACATGCCCTTTGAACTCGCTTGTTAGGGTTTGAGCCCAGGAAAGTCTGTCCTTCTTATACTAAAAACTCCATATACCTAACAATACTTTTAAAAAATCAAGTTATGGAAACCAAAAGGGTTATGAAAGAGGTGATACCCATTCGGGAAAAAAGGAAAAATAGTATAATTTTTGTATATTTATTAGTCAAGTAAATGAGAAACCAAATGTAAAGAAAAATTTTTTCAGCACTTTCGGAGATAAAACTCTCGCCCCCATTTTTTCATCTCTGCCCCCCCCCCGTTTTCCCGGCCTATATAATATATAATATTATATATATATAATAAAATAATAATTATTAATAATATTTATAATATATATCATAATACATGATATAAATATATAAAATTTAATAAAAATATTATATTAATATATTATATTTATATTTATATATAGTATATGTTTTTTCCCCACACACACAACAACCACACACACAACCCCCACCCCACACAACTTTAAAATTTAATTAATAATATATATAATATATATAATATATAAAGAGGGGGGAAAGGGACAGGGCCTCCTTCACGTAGTAATGGGGGTGTAAACAGGAAGTAGGTAATGAGAACCGGAAACCAAAAATCGTTTTGGGAACCAATGACCGTAAAACCGCAAGTGATTAACGTAGTCAATGACGAACCCGGAAAATCTTTTAATCAAGTTAATGATTTTAGCATGCAAAAACGATCCCTTATGGTCGTTCATGACGCACCAAGCAGAAGTGGCAAAATTAAAGTGATTATCATAATCAATGTTGGAAGGGAAAATTTCTTTTTAACCGGCTTTTAAATGATATTCTAAAAGGGTGTCCTCCCCCCCTCTCCAATACAGGGGGGATGGACAAAAACGCCTCACCTTTTTGCATCACAATAAGAAAATGACGCGGAAAGTGTTTAAACTAATCAATGAACCAAAACCAGAATCATTAGTAATGGTCTAAAAACACGAGGATCACCCTCCTAATGAATGAGGAATCATATCCAACCAATGCCAGGTGTCACATTTGACCCACCACCAACCCTTTCCATACCCTCCCCCCCACCCCGCAATTTTTATCATGTTTAAACTTGTCCCCGGGATGAGAATTGCCCCGGGGACAGACGAATGATCATCCCTCCTAATTAATATAACCATAAAGCCCCCCTTAAAGTTAATACACCCCCTAAAGGGTTCCTCTCAACCTCCCTCCCCTCTCCAAAACCAACCCTTTTTTCCCTTCCTACCCCCCCCTGAACCACTTTTCCCCATACCAAAAGAAAATAATAAGAAAAAGATGCAAACAAACAAATGACAAGTCCTACTTAAGGAGATAAACAGCCTGCACTGAAGTGTGAGTGATCACCCTCCTAAAAATGAGCAATCATAATCCAACCCAATGCGGGTGTCACTGATGCCCCACCTCCCTCATCCCCCTCTCCCCCCACACCCCCCCCCCGCAATACATCGTGTTTGAATTTACCCGGGATCGAGAATTGACCCGTTACAGACGAGTGACCCCCCCTCCTAATGAAGAACTGTCATAATCAATAACCCTAAGGGCCCCCCCCCCCCCCCTTCCCCCCCCCCCATCGGGTCGGTCACACAAAAAAGGTCTGCTAATGACCAATTTTTACCGTTCCGCCCCTCGTGGACTGGGGATAAGAATACAAAAAAATGAAAAGATTAAAAAAAAACCCGTTTTTTACAATAAACTTTTTATTTTTCTATTTCCATAAAACACACACACACCACACACAAAAAAATATTGCTAAGGTGAATACCAAAATGATACTCTTTTTCGCTGCGATAGATTTTCCTCCTAAAACCATTTTTTTGGCGAGATTTATTATTGTAGTGGGGGGTTTTTTCCATTGAAATTTCTTTTCTTCTGGCGTATGTCATCATGCCCATAAAAAAAAGACAAAAAACGGGGCTTTAAATCCCTTTGGCGGCAATATTTCCAGCTGGCAACTATTGATATTTTGGCCGGCCCGGGGGTAGGCGGGTTGGAGCGGTAGGGGCCTCATTTTTTAACATGTTATATAGCCGTTTTAACCCCAGAGACACGCTAATAAAAAAATATAGTTTATGAAAAGGATCATGAATCTTTACTTTTTTGACTCTCAAGTTTTACACAAAACACATCTAAAGCGATAACAAAAATAACGGGTTTAAAAATTTTCTGGAAATAAAAATTTTCGATTACCATATTTCATATTTTTTCCCACCTTTCTGTTAAAAAAACTAACAGGTTAATTACCAATAATTTAAAAAGTCGCTGGTTTTATTCTATTTAGAGAGCAATAATAGGGTTTTTTAAAGGGAAATTCTACACCAGGTCAAAGACGGGTTTCCCCTCGTTTTTACCCCCTGAAAAACCTAAAACAACCAAAACCCTTCATGCTCAGAGGAAGATGAAATAATGCAAAGATTATAATCAGTATCTTTTTTTTTTTTTACAAAGCAAAAATAAAAAAAGGGTGAAAACCTATAAGAAAAATTTTAAAAAAAAAATTACTTATTTCGCAGAAACGATGATAAGCCTGCGACCTCCTCTCATTTTTAACGTTTTATAGCCCGTTTTACATCCAAAGACATTTTCATAAAAAAAATGTAGTTTTTTAAAAAAGGATCATAAAAATTTTGTTGTACTTTTTTATGACTCTCAAGTTTAACAAAATACGCCCTAAGAGGCATAACAAAAAATAACATGCTTAAATTTTCGGGAAAAATAAAAAATGCGATAACCAATATTTTATGTTTGCACTTTTCATACTTAAAAAAAATAAAGGTTTAATTTCCCTTTAATAGATTGAAATGACGGGGGTTTATTTTTTTTTAGAGGCA
Source organism: Penaeus monodon (assembly GCF_015228065.2). Taxonomy (NCBI): domain Eukaryota; kingdom Metazoa; phylum Arthropoda; class Malacostraca; order Decapoda; family Penaeidae; genus Penaeus; species Penaeus monodon. The sequence continues at coordinate 30,886 of NW_023643920.1, read as the reverse complement.
AAAAGGGGGTTTTCAAGGTATCAACCCCAGGTCAAAGACAGGCCCCCCCCTGTTTTTACCCTGAAAAACCTAATTATTTTACCAAACTAGCTCACTACTGCCCTTATGAAACTATTGTTTGAACTTGTAACTGATTTGAAAAAAACCCCTTTTACAGACGAGTAAAACCCACCCCTCATAACAATAGAAATAACCGCAAAAGGGAAAAGAACCCCCCCAACTGAGGAGGATAGAAGTCAGGCAAGTAATGACCAAATTAAAGGTGTTGCCCCAGAAAAGGGATCCCCCCTTCCCCTTCCTACCGCCCCTGTCCCACTTTCTCCAAACCCCCCATTACAAAACCCAAAAAAGGGAAAAAAAAAAGGCAACAAAAACCACCAGTCACAAGTCCGCTTAAAGGAGATAATAAGTCTCCACTAATGTTACAGGTGAGTGATCACCCCTATGGGGAATGAGCTTGCCCGATAAATATGATACCCCGATGGGGGTTGTCCCCTGTGACCATCCTCATCACCCACCCCCCCCCCCCCATATGCCTTTGGCATCAAAGCTTTATTATGATTCAAGTTACCAAAACCAGCCCTAAGAAGCGAAAACACAAAAAAACAGGCTTAAAGTTTCTGTGAAAATGTAAATGGAAAACCCAATTTTATATTTGCACGTTTCAACTTAAAAACTAACGGGTTTAAATTTACCTAATAGACTAAAAAAGACGGGGTTGTTTCTTTTTAGAGAGCCGAATAGTGTTTTCAAGGTATTACACCAGGTCAAAGACGGGTTTCCCCCCTCTATTTATCCCTGAAAAATAATTTTACCAACAGGTCAACCTGTCCCACGTGTTGATCATTTTAGTTTGCAATTTAAACCTAAGGGACAAGCGGTAATTTCCTAAAAGTTCCCGCCGCATTTCTCGTGTTTTACAATCTACAATGCAATTTGGGGAAAATATATTTATTTTTCCCTTAAGACCCAGGTTAATATTTTTTTGACCTTGTAAAGCTCGAAAAATGACCGTGTTACAGGCGAGTGATCCCCCCTCATAACCAATAAAAATAACCGCGCAAAGGGAAAAAACCCCAACCCGAGGACGGATAGAAGCCAGTCCGGGGAATGACCAAATTAAGGTTTCCCCCCAGAAACGGGTGACCTTTCCTTTCCCCTACCTACCCCCCCTGCCCCACATTCCCCCATACCTCTTTACAAAGAAATAAAAATAAGAAAAAGAAGAAGCAAAAAACAGTCACAACTCCGCTTAAGGAGATAATACAGCCTTCACTAAGTGTTACAGGGATGATCCACCATAGCTTGAGCGTGACAGCCCAAATATGATAGCCCCGATGCCAGGTACTGAGACCCCCCTCCATCATCACCCCCCCCCCCCCACAAAATCATCGGTTTGAATTTGTCCCTAGACGATAATTGACCATTTTCAACGATGACCTTTTTCCCTAATGAATGAAATGTATAATAACAAAAAAACCCCCTCGAAGGGGGAGGCCCCTAACGATGAAAAGTTTGCGCCCTCCTCTATCTTTTAATATGTTTATACTAGTGTTTTTACATCCCAAAGACATCTTCTAAAAAAATATGTTCATTAAAAAGGACATGAAATTTTTGTACCTAATTATGACTCTCAAGTTATACAACACACGTCCTAAGAGACGATAACACAAAAAAAAGTTTAAATTTTTCTGTATAAATGTAAATCGATAACCAATTTCATATGTTTCCCACTTCGAAAATTTAAAAACTAACAGGTTAATTACCAAATAATTGAAAAGATGTGGTTTTATTCCTTTAGAGAGATTAATAGTTTTTCAAGGTATCGGGCCCCAGGGAAAAGGGGGGTTTTCCCCTATATTACGCCTGAACACTGTTTATTACCAATAGCGTCACCACCGTCCCAGGTTGACTAGTTTTGTTTTGCAAATTTAACCTTAGAAAAATTTTTCGGGAGGGGAGTAAATTGCGAAAAGCTAGCCCCAACCTTTCTGTGTTGATTCGTTTTTCTGATATCATCATAAAAGGGGGATGATTGTTATGCGACCCTCTATGGAAGGAACGCTGTTGTTTTAAGTTTAAATTTTTTGGGCCTTTAAAGGGGAAAACTATATAATTTCCAATTTGCTTTTAGTTTGAACTACATAGGATAATTTTTCCTTTGCTTCCGGATTAATGTAAGAGTGTCGTCATCCCCAAAACCCAAAAGTACGGGGAAAAGCCACAAAATTTAACCCCCCCCCCTCAAAATTAAATCGGCAATCGTCGATGATAAGTCGATTGAATAGGCGAAGTCATGTCATCAAGAGAAGGATCTATGGTAAGGTTGTCAGAAGAGAAATTAACTGGTCCCTGTGGTATAGCTGAGCTTGGACGCTTGCGGAGTGGCAATGCGAGAACCGGGCCTCCACATGGTTTGTTATAGGGAAAAACTTCCAGGCCCTCAATATAGCCCAGGTGCGTACTTCACTTTATGCGGCAGGCGTACGAGTCTCCCATGAGAGTGCACAAAAGAATAGAGACAGCATCTGGAAGGGAGGCCAAAACACCACCAACACACGACCAGCATAAAGAAAATATAAAACAAACCAGTTACAAGAGAAAAAAAATAGGATGATAATGGGCTGTCCAGAATGAGGGTGCAGGCAATAGCATGCAATTTTCAGCTAATTTTAGAGTAGCAACAAAACTCTACGGGAGTAACACATTACCTGACAATCGCTAACTTCGAGCATAGGAGTAAAGGAAAAGGAGATGTATCAAAAACAAGGTGACCAAAGAGGGACAATATGATTCCTGAACCATAATACTGATCAGCCCGCTTAGGAGTCAAAATGGAACCCCCCGACAGACCCTCAGGACAGACTTGCACTCTGCCCCGTTGTTCTTTACTGCCACAAAACCCGAGGACCCACAAAAAAAGGACTAAGCTTAGGGCCCAAAAGTAGTATGAGCATGATTTTTCTTAAAAACCAAAAGGGAAACCGACCCCGATAGATTTTGCACGGCGATCTTATGCTGGTACTCAATTATTTTGTCCCGAGACCCGGTCAGAACGCCTTTTCTTGCTGAAACGCTCGCTGCTGCCCAGAAAAACCCAAATACAGCATAGTTGTCCCCATAGGGGGGACACGGTCATTCCCGGAAATTTGTATGGAGCCGCTTGTCCTGTCCCCTTTAGAAGAAATGCGGACTATGCCCCGGGGGAGTGATAGGTAGAATTGTGGCCCACTGGAGGTGGGGAGAAGAAAGTCCCAATCGCCTTGCTGTCTCCACAGTTTACGCAAAAAAGGTGAGAATGGATTATTTAAACGTTCCGTAATGCCATTTGCCTTGGACGGAAGGCAAAAAATTCACCTGCGTAATTTTGTGCTGCTGAGAGTGGGGAACACCTGATTTCAAAATCGGTACCCTTACCGAGTTAAATATAGTGGAAGCCGTGAGGCAACAAATACTCATGAAAAAGCTTTCGTGACGGGAGCAGCTTTTGACGGAACCGCCACCCAAATCGCAGTAAGGGGGAAAAAAAAGTCCCCAAACCTAGAAGTGTTTTTTGCCCCGACCCCTGATGTGGTTGAAACCGACAAAGATCAAGACACTTTCTGCCAGGGGAAAATCCGGGAAAATCGAACTTAAGTGCAGGGCAGGATGCTTGTGTGACCCTTGTACAAGGGGCCGTCTTTCAAGACCTGACGGATTAGTACCCTGTTAATAACCGCAGAAAATAAAACCCGGGTTCGGGCAATGCAGCCTATGAAAACCCCAATGTGCGCCTCACGGTATTCATGAGATACTTCAACACAGCGGCACTAAAATTCCGGCCCCCCACCAGGACTCCAGACGATCGTCTGCGACCCATAATTCGCTTCGGCTGGGATTCCCAAAAACGTCCCGTTGGGGCAAGAAAAAATTCCTTAACTGGCAATCCTTAACCTTGGGGAATGCCCGTGCCTTGGCTAAGGCCCAATGATCGGCCCTAAATTTTGTCGGACGTGGGCAGATATACCTCGTCTTTATCGCGATTCCAAGGGAGGAAACCGTGAAGCACTTTTACAAAAAGCTGAGAAGGCAAGTAAAATGAAGGGGGGAAAAACAGCAGCGTCGTCCCCCTTCAAAGATTGCGAGTTTTTGATTGGCGCACGGACAGCGTGCCAGCGGCGAATTTGTGCGGCCCGAATTACACAAAAGTCATCGAAAAACGCCAGGATTCCTGGGAACGTGCCCCCCGACCATCGGATCATTACCCTTAAGGGTGAGCGGATGTGGTCTGTGTGAAACATGACTTGTACCCAGTATAAAATCTTGAAGATTAAGAGCCCCTACAACGCCAACATCTCCCTATCGGTGACCCAGTAATTTTTCTCTGCATAGTGAAACCCTATGCAAAACCCCATAGGGCGCAATTCCCCTTTGTGCTCCGCATTAAAACGGCTCGAGCCAACATTCGACGGTTGTGTGGAGAATGAAGGGGAGATCAAACCTCGGAAAAAGCCAAGAACGGGAGCGTTTCGAAACAATGTTGAATGTTTTAAAAGCGTTTTACCTGATCCCGCCCAGGCCAGGGGACATCTTTCTTGAGGAGGTGTGTCAATGGGGGCAGCGATCCCCCAAATCTTAAAAACGGGCATAAAAACCGCTAACCCAGGAAGATTTACCGTTTGATCAGAGGAATGGGGAAAATACTGACAGCTTTTTCCCTTTGGGCCCTTTTTAGGGGCAATACCCAGCACTAAAAGAATGCCCGAGGAAATCTAAACGGACTGGGAAAAATTTACACTTAAACGGATTTAAATTTTTAAACCCGCATCCCAAAGCGCGAAAAACACTGGCAAAAGGCTTTATGGTCCCGACGAAAGGGAACAAACCAAAAAATGTCTAAAAGACTAGCACCTGATCATAATTAAAACCCCCGCAGGACGAGAGCATAAGACGACTAAACGTCAGAGGTGAATTCCTAGGACCCCCCAGGTGAACCAGGAACAAAAATGACCACGTGCGTTGAGAAAGCAGTTATGGCGGTGTCCCCTGCCAGGGGGACCTGAAGGAAACCCTTTGGAGGTAATGGAGGAGAAGACCTACTCTTTCCACAGTGTCTTGCAAGAGTGATGAAGGTTAGGAATAGGAAAAATGACGGAACGGTCACCTTGTTCAGGCTCGAAAAACGCAAAAAGGAGAAAACCATGCTGACGCTTCGGCACCAGCGCATCGGCCGACCCGGGCTAGCGAAGGGTTGAACAGCCCTTGCTGCAGATACCGCAACTTCCTCCTCTAGAATTGACGCCCGCTGTGCGGGAATTTTTAGCCGGAATTACACAGGCTTGACCAGGCTTAGAGAATAGGGTTTCTCCATGTGCCGTTTTGCCTAACAGACGGGCCGTGGTTCGGTAAAAGTGGGTATTTATTTAACAACTTTCCTAGTATCTCCTTACCCCCGCTAAAGCGAATGGCCCGCATAATTTTGCTATGCTGCAGAGAATGGGTTAGCGAATGGGATAAAAAAAACAGCGGGGAGAAAAGGCAGTTCAAAACTCAGTATCAGGAGATCCGGACCTCACAATTTTTAATTGACACCACATTAAAGACAAAGGGGCAGGTGTAAGTTCATCACATGGATGTGCACTCCCCCCCGCAAGTATACAGAGAGGGGGGAAACATGTCCCTTTAATCGAAATCTCAGGGAGGACAAAGATGGCCCCCATTTTCCACCCAAGCCCAAAAAAAAACCAGAACGTTGGAAAGGGGCGGAATTACTACAGACTCCCGCGCCACTAAATGCGCCAAACCATCATTTCAACCCCCATTCGATGCTTTTATGAGCGGGATGATGTGTGAGATGTGGCCGCGTGATGTGTGTGTGAGGGGTCTTGATGCGAGGGGAAACAATTCATGAGAATAGAGTGAGACCAGAAGGACCGTAGAGTCATGGAACGTGGGGAGATAGAATGGTTGTGGAGGAGGATAGGAGGAGGAATGCGGGGAAAGACGGGGAGGTAGGGGGAGGGGTCCGGGAGGAGGAAGTAGGGGGAGGAGGTGATTCCGTGCGTTGGTCGTGTTGTGTGAAACCCGGCGTGAGCGTGTGGGGGGAAAAGGGTTTTGGGTTTTCCAGATGGCTCGGCCCCCTTTTGTTTAAAACACCTGTTTATATTGCGAAGTGAGCCCCGAAAATTGAAATCACCAAAAAAGAAAAGGGGGGAACTTGGCCCCAAACCCCCCCTGTGAGGGAAAAAATTTTTTTCAAAATCTCTTAATATAGTTCCCTCCCCGCTGGATTTCCGTCCATTTTAAAAAAATTGGGGGGAAAAGAAACGAAATCCCAACCCGTTAAGAGAAAGAACCCATAAGAAGAAGGACCCATTTAAGTTAGAGGTAAGAGAGGGGGAGGGGAACCAGCCAACCCGAACGAAAACCAAAGAGGGGCGTAAAAAGGGGAAAACCAAGATTCTTTTTTCCAGTTGAACCCCTCCCATTTCTTTCTAAAAAAAAACCCCCCCCTTAATCACCCTTCCCGTTCTTTCTCGCGTAAAATTTAAGGGGGCGCCACCGGGGGAAACCCACGGATATTAAAACAGGGGCCGGAAGGGAAAATGCCCAGAGGTGGGGATGCAAAAAAACACATGGGTTTGGGAAGAGAAGGGGGGGGGGAGGTAGAGGGGGGGGGGAAAAGGAAAAGCGCCCAGAGGGGAGGGGAAGGGGACCAGGGTGGGGGAGGGGGGAGGGGGGACGGGGGGGGGGGGGAGGTTGGAGGGTTAGGGGAGGAAGAAAAAGGAAAAGGAAACCCCTTTTTTGTTTTAAACGAATGAAACCCGGAAACTTGGGAGGAAGGAAAGAAGGGAAAAAGCGGGTTTTTAAAAAGGGACCGGAGAGAAAAGGAAACCCCCCCTTTTTTTAAAATTTTCAAAATGGGGGCCGGGTTGTTGGAAAAAAAAAACTTATGGGAAAAAATGCCCAACTAACTTTACTAAAAATTTTTTAGATTAAAAATGAAAGTCATCTTTAAAAAGGAAGTGGGGGGACCAATAACTCTACAAGGTGAGTGACCCTCTCACGGTTAAGGAAAAACCCCCAAAACAATTTTATAGGGGAAAAAGTGCACTTTCATTAAATAATGAAGGAAAAAAGGGGGTATGGGCACCGCGAAAAAAAACCCAAAGGGAAAAAACCTTTAAACCCGGGAAAAAACCACAATTTTTTCCCAAAAACCCCCCCCCCCCCCCCATACCAAAAATTTTTTCTCCCAAACCCAAAAAAACAACCCCCAATAAAAAAAATCCCAAATAAACCCGGGGAACTCATTTAAAAAACCCCTAAACCCCCCTTTTTACCCCATGGGGTTTGGGGCCCCCCCCTTTTAAAAAAGTTTCCCCCTACACTAAAAACGGGCATTCCTAAAAAAGGGGAATTTACCCTTTTTTCCTGTTCTAACCACATTTGAAACCCCCTGCCATTTCCCCCTGTCTACTTTCCATTCGCGGGGACTTCAGGAGTATCGAAGAAAGCACTGTCGACTTTATCCAACTCGTTTGCGCACAGCTGGAGAGATAGAAGACACCTACCACGCTTTAGCAAAATGTTCAAGAACTGCCGCGTGCGATGTGCTCTGAGTAACACACTGCTTCAGACACACCGACGCGTCTGATCCCGGGATAGACTGCGTCCAATGCATAAGCTTTACGTGAAATTTATTTAGATAAGATGAAAGATCATCTTTAGAAAAGGAAGTGGGTTTTGATTCTAATAACTCTACAAGTCGTAGATGGTGATTCTCCGTCTGCCTCGAAAATGTTGAAGTGAAAATACTCTTCAACATAGTAGTGTGTATAGGGACAGAACGCTGCACATTCATGTAGTACATGAATGTGAAAGTAGGTCAGTGACCGGACGTAATCAGGACCTTGACGAAACCACAAACCGCAAACCCCCAACCAATGTCCACAACAACATAATCAATACCCGGAAATCATTAACCTACTTTCACATGTGCATTTTATTTTCGTACATGACGCTATCATAAGAGAAATAATGAAACAAATGATGTACTACAGACGAGTATCCCCTCCAATGTAAGTGACAGGTGACATAGATTAATGATCACAGCGTAACCACACAACCTTGTCGAGAGTGAAAGCAGGTTAATGACCACGAGACAACCACTAGACCCCCAGCTAATGAGATAGCACACACCCCTTGCGGTTGAAAATGGGTGCATCATAACAAAAAGATGACCACTGAATGTGATTAACTAATCAATATCCGTATCCGAAATCATTACTCATAGTCAGTGATGTACAGACGAGGATCTCCTCCAATGCAGGTTGACATAGTTCAATGATCACCGCGTAATCACAAAACCTTGTCAAGAGTGAAAGCAGGTTAATGATCACGAGGTAACCACCAGACCGTAGCTAACGATGACTAGCACACACACCTTACAGTCCAAAATAGTACATCATAACAGACAGATGACCAATATCCGTAACCGAAATCATTACCCGTAGGCAGGTGCTACAGATGACTCACCCGTGGCTCCTCCCATCCACACCACAATATTCACCATGTTTAAAATTTGTACCGAGATCGAGAATTGATTCTGTTACAGACGAGGGAAACCTCCTCCTGATGACTGAAACTGTAAAAAATCAATAATAAATAGGCCCACACAGGTCTGCTAATGACCGATAATTTCTGCTCCTTCTCACTGTACCAGAGATAAGAATAAAATTAAGTGTAAAGGATTAAAAAAAATCGTTATACAATATATGCTTTTATTTTTGATTGTAAAACACTATACAAGCGCTCGCACACACACACACACACACACACACACACACACACACACACACACACACACACACACACACACACACACACACAAAACACACACCACCACCACCCTCTTCCATCCCCTCCACCCCCCCCCCACAATATTTACCATGTTTAAACTTGTCCCTGGTCGAGAATGACCCTGTTACAGACGAATGATCATCCCTCCTAATTAATCATAATCCATAAATGTCCTCTAATGATGTCTAATACACACACCTAAAGGGTTCCTCTCACCCTCCCCTCCAAACCCAACCCTCCTTCCCTTCCTACCGCCCCTGCCCCACATTCCTCCATACCCAAAGCCAATAATAGTAAGAAAAATAAGCAAACAAACAAATCACAAGTCCTACTTAAGGATATAATACAGCCCTGCACTGAAGTGCCAGTGATCAACCCTCCTAATGAATGATGCAATCATAATCCAACCCAATGCCAGGTGCCACTGATGAACCACCCCCCCTCATCACCCCTCCTCCCCTCCCACACCCGCCCCCACAATATCTTCGTGTTTGAAACTTGTACCCGGATCGAGAAATTTACCCTGTTACAGACGAGTGACCAAACCCCTCCTAATGAATGAAACTAACACAAATAACAGACTTAAATTTTCTATATAAAAAGTAAAATGCGATTACCACTATTTCATATGTTTGCACCCTTTTATGTTTATAAAACTAAAGGTTAATTACCTAATAGATTTAAAGTCCGCTGGTTTCATTCTATTTAGAGAGCATTAATAGGTTTCCAAGGATCTTCACCTGGTCAAAGACGGGTTTCCCCTCGTATTTACGGCCTGAACACCTAAACAACCACCCTTCTTGCTCAGAGGTAATGATGAAATAATCGCAAAGATTTTAATCAGTATCTTTAATTTTTTTTTTACAAAAAGCATAATATAACAAAGGTGCCAGACCTAAAAAAGAATAATCAAAAGAAATTACTTAATTTCGCAGACGACTGATCAGCCTGCGACCTCCTCTCAAATTTTAACGTGTTATAGTAGCCGTTCTTCCATCCCAAGACATCTTCATAATAAAAATATAGTTTATTTAAAAGGATCATGAAATTCTTGTTGTACTTTATTATGACTCTCAAGCTTACACAAACATACGCCTAAGAGGCGATAACACAAATAACAGGCTTAAATTTTCTGTGTAAATGTAATGCGATAACCAATATTTCATACGTTTGAAAAATTTTTGGCTTATTTCAACAGGTTTTTATAATAGATTGAAATGACGCTGGTTTTATTCTATTTTAGAGAGCATTAATAGGGTTTTCAAAGGGATCTACACCAGGTCAAAGAGGGTTCCCTTCGTATTTACGCTGAACACCTAATTATCTACCAACTAGCGTCACTACTTGCCCATATGTATAACTATTGTTTGAACTTGTAACTGACTTGACAAATGGCCATGCTACAGACGAATGACCACCCTCATAACCAATAACAAATAACCGCGCAAGGGAAAGAACCCAACCGCAGGACGGATAGAAGTCAGACCAGGTAATGACACCCAAAAACAAGGTGTTGACCCGAAAAAAGGTGATCCTTTCCCTTCCCTTCCTACCGCCCTGTCCCACATTCCTCCATACCCCATTACAAACCAATAAAAGTAAGAAAAAGAAGCAAACAAAACAAATCACCAGTCACAAGTCCTTTAAGGAGATAATACGCTCTGCACTGAAGTGTTACAGGTGATTGATCACACCTATAGCTAATGAGCGTGACACGATCCATATGATAGCCCGATGTCAGCTATCGCTGACGACCCCACCTCCATCATCACTCCCCCTCCTCCCCCATATGCCTTTATTATGACTCTCAAGCTTTATTAGTTTACCTCAATTTTTTTTTTTTTTTCATATTTCATAAAAGTTCTTGGTTTTGATAAAGAGTCACTTGCTAGAAGGGGAAAATGTGTTTAAAAATTAATCAAAGGCTTCTTTTTTTATTCTTGAAGATAGAAATAGTTTACATAGGGTCTTAACAGTTTCGCACGCAGCAATAGGCCCCAAAAAGTTTTCTTCGTCACCTTTGGCAAGGTCAAACAATTTAGGTGGTGCTTTGAAATAATGCATAGTTTGATGATCCTTTCACACAACAACTTGCGCATTGACACAGTTATCACATAATTATAGATTAGTGCCATCAGTTATTCAGTCTGCGTTAAATAAATAATACCAAGAAGTAATATATCTATATAGTTTCCACAATTGATGTGTGTTAACTGGTTTTGTTATGGGTGGGTGGGGAGGGGCTAAAAAAAATATATTACATGTTCCCATTCGAACTCCGCTTGTTAGGAGTGTATGCGCCAGGAAAGTCTGTCCTGTTACTATACTTATACTCCATTATACTTATAACAATACTTTAATAAATAAGTTCATGGAAACCAACATGCTACTGTAAGAGTGATACCCCATTCTGGTAAAATGAAGATATAGTATAATTATTGGTATATTTGTATTAGTCAAATGTAAACGTGTAGAACCAAATGTAAAAGCAAAATTTTTTCAGCACTTTCGGAGAATATACTATCGCCCCTCCAGTTTCATTCTTCTGCCCCCCCCCCCGTCTCCGCCTATATATATATATATATATATATATACTATATATTATATATATATAATATATATATATATATATATCTATATACTATATATACATACATACATGTATCATAAATTATATAAATATATATATATATATATATATATATATATAAATATATCTATATATAGATATATATGTAAGTAGTTGTGGATAGGGACATGGTCCTCCTCTCACGTTACGTAAAAGAGGGGTGTTAAACAGGAAGAGGTTAATGAGAAACCGGATAACCACCAAGCGATTTGTGTAACCAATGACGTAACCGCAAGGTGATTAACGTAGTCAATGACCGTAACCGGAATCATTAATTCCTAGTTTAATGAATATGAGCCTGCACAACAGACTACCTTATGGTCGTCCATGAACGCAACCATAGCAGAAAGTAGGGCATAATTAAAGTGATTAATCATATCAATGATTGGAAACTGGAAATTCATTAACCGGCTCTAATGATATCTAACAGGGTGTCCCTCCCCTCCTCTCCAATACAGGCGACTGGACAGAACGCCTCACCTTAGGCATCACAATAAGTTAATGAGCGGAAAATGCATTAACGTAATCAATGACCGTAACCAGAATCATTAGTTAATGATGTCTAACCACGATGATACCCTCCTAATGAATGAGGCAATCATAATCCAACCAATGCCAGGTGTCCACAGTTGACCCCACCACCACCACCCTCTTCCATACCCTCCCCCACCCCCCACCCCGCAATATTCATCATGTTTAAACCTTGTACCTGATCGAGAATTGACCCTGTACAGACGAATGATCATCCCTCCTAATTAATCATAATCCATAAAGTCCCTCTAATGATGTCTCATACACACACCTAAAGGGTTCCTCTCAACCTCCCCTCCTCTCTCCCAAAACCAACCTCTTTTCCCTTCCTACCGCCCTGAACCACATTCCTCCTAACCCAAAGCAAATACATAGTAAGAAAAAGATGCAAAACAAACAAAATGACAAGTCTACTTAAGGAGATAATACAGTCCTGCACTGACGTGTAGTGATCACCCCTCCCTAATGAATGATGCAACTATCCAACCACAATGCCAGGTGTCATGTATGACACCTCACTCATAACCCCTCCTCCCCAACTCCACACCCGCCCCCGCAATATTCATCGTGGTTTGAAACTTGTACCCGGATCGAGAAATTGACCCGTTACAGACGATGACCACCCCTCCTAATGAATGAAACTGTCATATCAATAACCCTAACGCCCTCCCCCCGGTCCCCCACCCCCCATCAGGTCGTAACACAAACAGGGTTCTGCTAATGACAATATTTACCGTTCGTCTCGTCAGTGACCGGGATAAGAATACAATTAACGGAAAAGGTTTAAAAACTCGTTGTTACAAATATTACTTTATTTTTATATTTCCATCACACCACACACCACAACACACACACACACAACACACCACACACACACACACACACACACCACACACCCACACACACACACACAACAAAATATTGCTAAGGTGACTACCAAAATGTAGATCTATCGTCTGCGATAGACTTTCCTCCTCAACCATATTTTGGCGATGATTTATTATTGTAGTGTAGGGGGTTTCTCCATGAATATCTTTCTTTGTTCCTGGAGTTCGTCACTCACTGTTCACTCACCAAACGACAAACAGGGCTTTAAATTCCATGGCGCCAATATTTCCATGCTGGCAACTATTGATATTGTTGGGCCGGACGGGAGGTAGGCGGGTGGAGCGGTAGGGGGCTCATCTTTAACATGTATACTAGCCGTTTTTTTTTTTCTTACATCCAGAGACTCGTCATAATAAAAATATAGTTATTGAAAAGGATCATGAAATCTAGACTTTATATGACTCTTCAAGCTACACAAACACACGTCCTAAGAGGCGATAACACAAATAACAGGCGTAAATTTTCTGTGTAAATGTGAAATGCGATTACCACATTTCATATGTTTGCACCTTTCATGCGTATAAAAACTAACAGGTAATTAACCTAAAGGATTGAAAAGTCGCTGGTATTTATTCTATTTAGAGAGCAATAATAGGGTTTTTAAGTATCACACCAGGTCAAAGACGGGTTTCCCCTCGCTATTACGCCTGAAACACTAAAAACCACTTTCATGCTCAGAGTAATGATGAAATAATCGCAAAGCTATAATCAGTATCTTTAATTTTTTTTACAAATGCATAATATAAACAAAGGTGCAAACGAATAAGAATCATTCAAAAGAAGAACTATTAATTCGCAGAACGACTGATAAGCATGCGACCTCCTCTCAATATTTTAACGTGGTATTACTAGCCGTTATTAAATCCCAAAGACATCTTCATAATAAAAATGTAGTTTATTGAAAGGATCATGAAATTCTGTTGTACTTTTATTATGACTCTCAAGCTTACACAAACATAAGCCCTAAGAGGCGATACACACAAATAACATGCTTAAAGTTCTGTGTAAATCTAAATGCGATAACCAATATTTCAATGTTTGCACGTTTCATACTTATAAACACTAAAGGTTAATTACCTAATAGATTAAATTGATTGACGCTGGTTTTATTCTATTTAGAGGAGCATTATAGGGTTTTCATGGTATCTACACCAGTCAAAGACAGGTTTCCCCCTCGTATTTACGCCTGAACACCTAATTATCTACCAACTAGCGTCACTACTTGCCCTTCTGGTATAACTATGGTTTGAACTTGTAACTGACTTTACAAATGGACCGTGTTACAGACGATTAATCACCCCTCATAACCATAGCAAATAACCGCACAAGGGAAAGAAACCAACTGCAGGACGGATCAGAAGTCAGGCCAAGGAATGACCAAAAATTCAAGGTGTTGACCCGAGAACAGGTGAGTCCTTCTTCCCTTCCTACAGCCCCTGTCCACATCCTCCATACCCCAGTACAAACCAATAAGAGTAAGAAAAGAAGAAAAACAAACAAATCACAGTCACAAGTCCTGCTTAAGGAGAATAATACAGCTCTCCACTGAAGTGTTTACAGGGTGGTTGACACCAACCTATAGGTAATGAGTTGACTACGATCAATATGATAGCCCGATGCGTGTCGCTGATGACCCCACCTCCCTCATCACTACCCCCTCCCCGTCCCCAATATGACTTGTGCAATCAATATGCCTCTTATGATGACTCTCAAGCTTACACAAAACCACACGTCCTAAGAAGCGATAACACAAATAACAGGCTTTAAAAGTTTCTGTGTAAATGTAAATGCGTAACCAAATATTTCATACTTGCACGTTTCATACTTATAAAAACTAACAGGTTAATACCTAATGACTGAAGGACGCTGGTCTGATTCTATTTAGAGAGCTGAAATAGTGTTTTCAAGGATATCTACACCAGGTCAAGACGGGTTTCCCCTCATATTGATGCCTGAACACCCTAAATTATTACCAACTAGCGTCACACCGTACCACGTGTTGACTCAGTTATGTTTGACTAATTAACCTCAAGGGACAATGCGTATATTTTCAAAATGTCCTGCCGCATTTCTCGATGTTTTACAATCTACAATGCAACTTAAGGACATATATTTAGTTTCCTAAGACCATGTGTATACTATGTTTTGACCTTGTAAATGACTCGACAAATGGACCGTGTACAAGGCGAGTGATCACCCCTCATAACTCAATAACAAATAACCGCGCAAGGAAAGACACCCCAACCGCAGGACGGATAGAAGCCAGTCCAGGTAATGACCAAATTCAAGGTATGGCCCCGCGAACAGGGACCCTTCCTTCCCTACCTACCGCCCCCAGCCCCAAATTCATCCTACCTCATTACAAAGCCCCCCATAACAATAAGAAAAAGAAGAAGCAAACAAACAGTCACAACTCCTTGCTTAAGGAGATAATACAGCCTTCACTGAAGTGTTACAGGTGAGTGACACACCTATAGCTAAGAGAGTGACACGAACCAATATGATAGCCCGATGGCCATGTGTCACTGATGACCCCACTCCATCATCACCCCCCTCCCCAGCAAATTCATCGTTTTGAATTGTACTAGACGATAATTGACCATGTTTACAGGACGAGTGACCACGTCTCCTAATGAATGAAACTGTCATAATAAAAATAACCCTCGAAGGGAGAGGGACCCTACGATTGATTAAGCTTGCGACTCCTCTCATCTTTTAATATGTTATACTAGGTCGTCCTAATCCCAAAGCATCTCATAATAAAATATAGTTCATTGAAAAGGATCAGAGAAATTCTTGTACCTTATTTATGACTCTCAAGCTTATACAAACACACGTCCTAAGAGACGATAACACAAATAAAAGGCTTAAATTTTCTGTATAAATGTAAAGCGATAACAATATTACTATGTTTGAGTTTCGTATTATAAAACTAACAGTTAATTACCTAATAGATTGAAACGATTGCTGGGTTTTTATTTCCATTTAGAGAGGATTTATTAATTAGTGTTTTTAAGGTCTCTGCGGCCAGGGCAAAGGTGGGTTCCCCTTCATATTTACGCCCTGAACACCTGATTATCTACCAACTAGCGTCAACCTGTCCCACATGTTGACTACAGTTTGTTTTGCTAATTAACCTCAAGGGACAATGCAGTATTTTTTCCTAAAATGTTACTCCCTCATTCGCGAATGTTTAACAATCTAAATGCAACTTAGGAAATATATATAGTTTTCCCTTAAGGCCCATATGTACTAAACTATATACAGACGAGCGTATCCTTCCATAAAGATGGTCGCAAAACAATACACCTCCGGTTTTATGAGGATATCAGAAAAAGACGAATCAACACAGAAGGTGGAAGAGCTTTCAGCAATTTACTCCCCCTCCTCGAAATTGTCTCTAGTACCTGGCTCGGAAGGAGCATTCAGATTCTGATAGAAGCTTATAAAACTAACGACCGCATCTGAGTCATTACATGCTTATATGTATCAAATGTATTCTCTAATGACAAATAATGCTTACTATAGTATTCAATATATTTATATAATATTTTTGTAATAAGATTTACCATATTACCTTGCTATATAAGGTGGAAAAATAAATAAAATACCTAAAACTTAACATACTTGTCTCAGAAATAGTTCATAGATTAATTAAAAATTATCTGCCGTGCCTATGCCAAGGCCATTACCGGCGATTGCATGTAAATTACGAAAATCTAAAGATCTATCAGGAAATAAAAATTCTTACTGTAAAATAAATATAATAATAATAAATATTATATGAAAATCAAACATAAATATTGTGTAAAAGTATAAAGTATAAAAATTATGTTTTGTTTAAAATATTAGTTCCTTGCCTTTTTTCTCGTTTGGAAAACATGTTTTGCTCCTCATGTTATAAAGTTTTTTATTATTGTTCGTTGTATTGGACAAAGACACAGACAAATTAGCCTAAAGCAGGGGATTTTGACTATGGGTATTAGCTTCGGACATCGATGTTTTTTGGAAAACACAATATAACCCCTTTTATATATAAATGCATAAAGGTATCAACTTATTGCCTGAGACATTTATTTTTTCACTAACATCTTGTATGATAATCTTTCAACAGCTACTAAAAACTACCTATGTCATCGCCCCCCCCTTACGTCGGTTAACATATTCAGAGCACGATATATTAAGGTAAAACTGACCGCAGTGAGACAGGGGAGATTGTAAGCCGCATACTTCCGCACGCGTCCTTCCCAACGCACTGCACGCCGGGCAAGTAAAACGCGCACGCGGCGGCGACGGTTTTTGCGGCGGTGGCGAGGCGCAGATCGCCCGATGGTTTTGCGTTCGGAGGGGCGACAGTTTGCAGCGGGAGAGAGGACGTATCAAATGAACTCTGAATTGTACTTTTTGCAACGCGGAAACTATGCTGCTATTGGACAGTGGGACTATTATCATACTCAAATATATGACCGGCGAAGGAGGCATGTGATGACCTAGGTTGGTTTTATCTGTTGAATGGTTACAGAACGAGATTTAGGTAAACGTAATTTTTCAGACAAGGCTCAGTTCTTTTTTGTCATATAAAAAGAGTATATAAATTACTAGATTGTGTGCAAGCAAGGTTATTTGTATAATTTTTGGAATATCGCCATTGTAACAAAAGGAAAATTTTGAGAAAATTCAGTGCATATAATGGGACAGATACGTTGTAATATATCTTAAAAACCTCACCTTGGAATTTCATGCCAAAGTAGGCGACGCCTCCTTTAGCTTGTTACTTTCCACGTCCTACTGCCACAAAACCACCAACCACCGCTGCCAAAACCATCGCCGGGTCTGCCGCCTCCGCCACCGCCGCAAAAACCGTCGCCTCCGCGTGCGCGTTTACTTGCCCGGGCGTGCAGTAGCTTGCTTGCTTGCTTGAGATTTGCGAAGTTCTGGCTTCGCCCGGGCCTTTCACTTATGGCCCGGCCTGTGTCAGCTTTTTATGGCGTCTCATTTGTTTGTCGACAACTCGGTTGCTTACCGTGGCGGTGGATTGCCAGCAGCGCTCCTGTAGCCGTGGTGTAAGCTCTCGCATAATCTTCTTTTACCAGCACGAAGGCTGGTTTCTGCGGGCTTTGTCTTAGGAATTGCGTGTGCACGCAAATCTCTAAGTAATGGACAAGTGTGGCGTTCGGCTCGCCCGCAAGCATGCAACACCTCTCTTCACGTTCTATGGTTTGTATAATCTGCCCATTGGCACCCCGTGGTAACCTAGGCGAATTCTGTGCAGAAGGACTTCGGTTACCTCTGTTGTCTATCAGAGAGTGCCAGTGGTTCATCGCCGTGGCATCTGAGTACCAGCTGGCCGAGGGGGAATAACTCGTTTCCTCTATGTGTGAAGCTGCAGGAGGAAGGAGTTGGCCGTCACTGACACTTGTCTCCTAAGTAATTTTCGGCTTTGCTGTATTATCCATGGGATTAGTGGGGCATACCCCTGCGATTTCGGCAATCTGTCAGAAAGCTCATTGCCTCTGATCCCTATGTGGCTGGAAACCCAGTTTATGATAAATTCTTCTACCCTGTGCAAGAATCCTCTGTGCCAGTGTGAGGATGTAGGCAGAAGGGAGATATTGTCAGGGTGTGAGCGCTGCTGAACACAGTCGATGGGCTCCTTTGGAGTCTGTGTGGTATGACCACATTGTCCTTCCCTCACGGATACGCCGTGGCTCAGGCTCCCATGATAGCAACTGCCTTTTGCCTGTAGCGAGGAGGCGTTGTCTGTTACCCTCATGGATTTTGTGGGCATCTCTTGCCGGCGAAGGCCGGCGCCTGCAGTGTGGGTCAAGGGAATCGACCGATCCATCCGTGTAATATGTTCTGTCCCCAGAGGGGTGAGATGTTGCAAATGACCCTACTGGGTTTCGCCTTAGGCTAGGTTGTACAATATTCGTCTTTTTGCTTGCCAGTTCTCAGGACCGAGAACTATAATCGAGGTTTGGCCCACGGCGGGCTTTGACAAAGTCAGGGGTGAGGAGTCCATGCCCTTGGGCCAGTGCGGTTCTTTGAGCTGATTGGCGTATAATACCGACTGGTGAGGACAGCAGGAGTCTTTGCAAACAGCTAGTTATCTTGTTCTAGGCGTCGGACTATTTTAATGTGTAGGCCTTGTGGTCCTGGGAGCCTAGGATGGACCTTTGATAAGGAATGTGTTGCCGTTAGACAATTCGTGAGGCCCAAGGGAGAAGGTTTGTTCTCCACTAGGAGGTTGAGGACCTTCGCCCACCTGGCGGGCTTCGTTTTGGACTGTCTCCAGTCGGTCTTGATATTTGCTCTTAATTGCCAATCAGAGCGAGGGAAGCATAGTTACAAGGCCTGACAGCATGTACATAGAATGATCTTTAGTAACTATGTCTGGCCCCTATGCGTCTTCCACTCATGCTCTCATGACAGACAGTCTGCCTTGTTCGGTTCAAGGCAGGTGCTGGACCCCTTGCGGAAGCGAGAGGGTTGGTCATCCTTACCCCAAGGTAAGAGGTAGTCCTGAACCACTCCAAGTTACATTCCCTGGATTTTCAGAATTGTGCCTGAAACTCTCGGTATCAGAGCCATGTTCTTTGGATTGCTCAGAGATCTTTAGGTCCTGTCCTGCAACACTCCTCGGATACCAGGTCCAGACAACGCTGGGCTTTGTTTAGGCAGTGTGGTCCAGTGAGATGATGAGCGGAGATCGTCTGCATAGGAGGAGTATCTTGCACCCACTGGGGGTTTATGTTGAGGATTACAGGGACCTTAATGTGTTTAAAAAGGGCTGGACTGAGAACCCACCCTGTAGGCATTCCATTTCTAGTGGCATGTGCTGTGATAGGTGACCTTGGGAATTTGACTCTGGCGTTCTATTCGTAAAGTAGTCACCTATCCAAGCCAAGAGCTTACCTCTGAGTATTTTTTGGATCAGGCTCTCCTGAATGGCAAGAGGACTTGCCCAATTCGAAAGCTTCTCCAGGTCAAGGGACTACTAACCACAGATGTGCCCGTTGTTTATGTGCTCAAGAGCGTGCTATGACTGATGCGCTGCCCATGCCCCTGGGTGAACCCGTGGAGGGATGTTCGTGTGGGGGTCCCATTTTCCATCAGAGACGGTTCAGTACCATCCTCCGGCAGGTCTTGGCCCAGGACAGCTGAGGAGAGAGAGGAGATGGTGACTTTACCCGGCTCCTTTGGTTGTAGGGATGGGAAAAAAACTATGGTAGCCCTCTTCCAGCTCTGGGGTAGAGTGGAAACTGTCCCAGGATTATTGATGGAGTGAGTTGCAGGAAGGCAAGCTCACCTGCCAGTCCCAGGCGGAAATGATGGGGTACGACGATCCCGTCAGCGCCTGGGCTGTGTTTGCAACTTGCTTATATGCATTCTCTTAGTTCCCTCAGAGAAAAGATAACGTCGGAGTTACCGGGTTCGGCTGCCCTTTCTCTGATGTGAGCAAGTCTGTGGTTGTAGGCGTTCTTGTCTTGACCCCTTAGTTCGGCTGGCAGGCGTCGCTACTCGTTCCGCAGAGTACTCTTGCGCCAGTTGTTGGCTCTGAATGGGGTCATGGTTAGCGTGCGTCTCGGGGGGCTGAGCGGTGGTGGCTCGCTTGACCCGTTGCCATAGCTATAGAGGGTGGTTAATGGTGATCGATGGACTCACACCATTCCAGCCACTTTTCCGCCTCACTCTGCTGGGCAGTTTCCTTGGCATCCCTGACAGCCTCCTTAGGAGGGCTCGGTTGTCGGGGGGTTCTTTGCCTTCGGAAATGTTTTCGGCACATTTTACCCTGTGGTTGACCCTCCTTAATCTCGTCATTGAAGTACAGGCGTCCTTGTGGCTCCAGACCCAGGCCGATAGTTTTGGGTATGGTCAGGAGGCTGCCTCATAATGGCATTTATAAGTCTGGCTTGTAGAACTTCCAAATTTTCGCTTTGGGGTTCATTGCTTCTCAGACAGCAGGGCCAAGGCGCTCTGGAACGCACCAGTTGGCATTGTCTGTTTTCCATCTTGGATTTCGGGGGGTATTTCGGGCTGGGCCACTATCCATGAGGGTTGTTATAGGCCATAATGGTCACTTAGACGGTTCACGACACGCCAGCCAATCCTCCCACCAGAAGTCGCAGTTGGCCAGGGTAGGTCTAGGACCCCTCCTCTGCCCTGGCCTGTGAGGAGAGCGATCTGGGAAATGGTCTCAAGCACGTTGGCTATGTGACGGCCAGCCGCATCCGGTGCCCTGAGGCGGCCAGGATGGGGTGGGTGCATTGAAGTCTCCCCCTATATCACTCGGGTCGTTTGTGTGCGGAAGCACATACCTGGCTGATGTCTAAGCTACTACAGGGTGGCCGGCTGTTTTACACATTGTCAATTTCAGGGCCCCCCGGACAGGTGAATATCGACGGCAAGAGATTCAACATCTCCACAGTGCGGTGCACTCGCTATTGCGGGCAGGGAATTGTTGCTTTGACCAGGGTATCAGGCACTCTTTGGCCATCGGAACGTGGCAGCGCGTAGACGTGATACCCCGTTAGAAGCGGAAACAGCTTCCACAGATAATGTCTCACGGGAGCAGGCCGATGGCCCAATGCTCCTTGATCGCACTATTGCAGTGGAGGATGGACTCCTTGAGGAGAAGCCACAGTGTTCCACTGGCAGAATACTTAGATGCGTGCCATGATGTTACTAATTGATAGTACATCAGAGACATCGTCGTATTCGGATTGACAGTCAGAGTTGACAATCCATTGTGAGATTCCTCCACTGCTTGAGGGTCTCCTTCGGCGGTCAGGCTATCCCTGGGTCCATTTGGGGGGGGAGAGCCTTTGGAGCTCTGACTGAAAAAAAACGTGTTTGGTTTTTCTCTGGCCAGGCTGTTTCGTGCATTGGCTGGCCTTGCCTGGGCAGCTCAACTTCTTCTGATTTCGGCTTGTGGCACTGAACAGCATGGTTTAGGCTTGCCTGTGAGGGTATAGCCCTGGGTTTGAAGTGGGGAGGGGAAGTCTCGAACTGGGTGAAGGAGATGAATTGGCTGATTTGGCCCTCTCCATCTTCCTTATCTTATGCTCGACAGTCTGTTTTAATGTCGTCATGGCGACTGACTGGTAGTATCCGCTCTTCCTTGGTCCTTGACAAGGATGTTGCCACTGCTGTGACTACAGCAGTGATCAGGATCGACATGTGCCCCTAGTCGAAGAACATGTTTCGGATGCTGAGGAGGCCATGTGGTGCTGTTGGAACCTTTCTTCCTGGGTTCCTCTGCACTTGTTTACTTGGGGGAACTCCTGTTTGTCGGGGATCTCCGGTTTCGGTGGGTTGGCAGCTTCCTTCCCTCTTTAGGAGGTCGGGAAGCCTTTTCGCTTTTTGTTCCTCCCCCACACGTAGGTGACCTGGGGGGGCAGAACAAAGTCTGGTCGCTTCTTAGCCAAACCTCTTGCCGTTTGAGGGCCGCCTCTTTCCTGACAGAGGCAAGCCAGGCTCCAGGCGTGATGCCTCTTGGCACAGTTAAGGACATTTAGTCTGTTGTGTCCTTTATTTTTTATTGCCTTGAGCACACCTCGGTGTTGTGGTGCCTTGCTACAGACACCACCATTTTGGCTTCGTTGTGCAGTTAGCTGGTGTGTGTTCCGTTATGCTGGCACTTGAAACAGTGGTTCAGGCACATAAGTACGTAAGTGATAGGTACCCCAGTTACCCAGATCAAGAGTAGAGCTTGGGCTACCTTTCATGGTCACCAGGACTTGCCTGGTTGGTCTTCCCCTTCGACAACGGGAAGCCTCACGAAATGTGGGTTGTGATGCTATACCCCACATCGTATGAGACTGAGAAGCCACGTAGCACCATCTTGACCCTCTTTTCCTCGGGATTCAGTGGTGAGAGGCTCACTTTCCTCCCATCTTTTAACTCCTTTGTTTCCTTCAGGAAACAAAGGGTGGCCTGAGGTGCACTGGCTCTCCAATGCCCTGACCATTTGGTAGGCATTGTCGAAGCCTTCGGGTTTGACGGGGGACCTTGATTGCAGGAAACGCCCTTGGGGGTCCAGACCTCGCCATCAAGAGTCGTTCTCCGCGCCCTCGGGACCGTTTCGGTCCGCCCTTTCGGCTTTTGGGGCTGACTCGTGGGGGGCCACAGGCTGTTTTCGGCTGAGTTCAGCTGATGCTCCTGAGTCAGTCAGTGGGGTCGTCGGAGGGGTGCTCAGAAGGCCTTCTGGTCTGGTGCTGGCCTGGAGGGCCAGCACGAGAGTCAGCTGTTGGAGATCTTGGTGGACAGACATGTTTTTACATGCTTTTTCTGTCTTTCCACCATCTTGGCAGCAGGCATGACAGTGTCATCTGTGCTCGGGTTTCTTTTGCCACCCGGAGGCACATAAGGCTTCAGGGGGCTGCCGTGGTCGGCCTTG
Source organism: Penaeus monodon (assembly GCF_015228065.2). NCBI lineage: Eukaryota > Metazoa > Arthropoda > Malacostraca > Decapoda > Penaeidae > Penaeus > Penaeus monodon. Next base: position 7,598 of record NW_023643920.1, on the reverse strand, counting down.
CACGGGCGTCAACAATACGTCTGTCTGTGGGGGATTTTTGGTTTATTTTCCATGTACTTGGCCAGTGCCTTCATCCACTCACGTTCCCCACCACCACGAGTTCAACAAGGGGAAAGCTGAGTGTTAGAAACCAATGTCTAACAGCAAACAGGGGGAGGAGTGGGATATACGCATCCAATTAGCCGTTTGCACTGGTACCACGGACGGCTTGGGGTACCAAACTGGCAGCTGACTGACTTGACCCTAGCCTCCCGAGGAGACCAGCCAATTGACCTGAACCGGGCATGGATCAGGCTGCCTGTCTTGCCAGAATAGAGGGACCTAAAGAGAGAGGCGGTTGCATAGCCGCAGGGTGTACCATGCAAGCATCGCTCAACCTCCAGGAACCGTACTCCAGTCACAAGGATTGCAACGCACGGCAAACCACGGTGGGTAGGGTGTTCAACCTCGGAGTTATCCCGAGTGGATGTCCTTCCACCTACAGGACATCATTTATGGAACACTTTCTGCTCTCCCCTCAGTGAGGAAGGGAGCTCTTTCACTTTTTCCCAGGCAGTCCTTTCCATTCTCAGAGAGGACCTTGTACCCTTTTTCAAAGTGGAATCCCTCTTTTCTCTGAAAGCCGAAGGTGTTTCACCTCAGTGAGAAAAGAGGGGGGTCCTGCACCTGTTCCTGCAGTTCCGTCATCCCTCTGAAAACAGCAACCACAGGACTGTTTTCATCCACAGTGAGGAGAGAAATTAACATCTTTTCCAGGGGTTCCTATGGCAGGACGGTTTTAAGGTGAATCCCTTCTCTCTGAAACACCCAAAGGATGGTTCACCTCAGTGTGGTCATGTACCTGTTCAGTAAGCTCCTTCATCCATCTGAAACAGCCAACCACCGGACTGTTTTCACACAGTGAGGGAGAGAAGCTAACTTTTCCCAGGCAGTTCTTTATGGCAGGTGGGTTAACATAGAATCCCTCTCTCTCGAAACACCCAAAGTTTTCACCTTAGGAGAGAAGAGGGGACGTACCTGTTCCAGTAAGGTCCTTCATCCCTCTGAAGTTAGCCAACACAGGACATTTCATCACAGTGAGGGAGAGAAACTAACAATTTTATGCAGGGTAGTCCTCTCACAGGACGGGACTTAATGTTTGTCTAGCAGCTGTATTAGACAGAACCTGGCTGAAGGGACCTGACAAAGGTGCTTCTACCTGCCTATCGCCCTATTCGAAAGAAGAGAGTAGCAGTCATCAGATGGTCTGCCAGACAGTCCCTAGCAAAAGAATGGCAACTCTATGCACACTTTCTAAGGCCCCCAGGGGACACACCATCCCCTGCGGAGTAAAGGTCTGCCCACGTCGAGCACGCGCCCGAAGATGGGGTCCAGTTCACCAGAGGAGAGGTGTGCACAGAGTTATCTAATGCCCGAAAAGTTCATTATAGGAAAAGAGAAGGTAGGAGGTCACGAAGCTACATGCAAGCACATAGTACGTGGCAATCAAACAAGGGGGGCGCGTCACCCGTCCGGTTAACCCGGAAAGAGCGAGGCAGAAAATTGCATGGGACCGGGCGCGGTACATCTCTTAATACGCCCATGCAAAAGCCACACGACCAAGAGGTCATGGTGACCCTCTTGGCGTTTCTCGGCTCATCCCGGCTGCGACCCGTCCGCCAACCTGCGGAACCGATCCTCCTTCTCTAGATGAATCGCCCAAGTAAGGACCGATTCACCGCAGGGACAGAGGGGAGGAGAGTAGAGAAGAGGTCCTTCTTCTTCAGCTGCTCGATGTCCTCTGGTGAAGTAGCGTTGGCGAAGGACGCGTGCGGAAATAGGCGGCTTACAATCTCCCCTGTCTAACTGCGGTCAGTTTTACATTAATATATCGTTGCTTGATAGGGTAACGAAGTAGGGGGGGGCCCCCCGATGAAATAGGAGTTAGCTGTTTGAAAGATTACAATACAAATTTAGTAAAAAATTTAACGTCTCAGGCAAATAAGTTGATACCTTTAGGCATTGATATATAAAAGGGTTATATCGTGTTTATCAAAAAAACATCGGATGTCGAAGCTATACCCATGTTCAAAAAATCCCTGCTTAGCTAATTTGTTCTGTGTCTTGGTCCAATTACACGAACAATTATAAAAAAAACTTTATACACATGAGGAGTCCCCACAAATGTTTTCCAAAGCAACCCTAATATTTTTAAACAAAATATAATTTCTATACTCATATACTTTAGCACAATATTATGTTTTGATTTTCATATAATATTATTATATTTATTTATCGTTTACATGAGAGTTTTATTTCCTGATAGATCTTTAGATATTTCAGTAATTTAACATGGCAATCGCCGATAATGGCCTTTGGCGTAGGCGCGGCAGATAATTTAAAGGAATCAATGAACATATTTCTGAGACAAAGTATGTAACAGTTTTAGGTATTTTAATTTATTTTCCACCTTATATAGCAAGGTAAGATGGTAAATTTTTACAAAAATATTATATAAATATATTGATACTATAGGTAAGCATTATTTGTCATTAGAGAATAATTTGATAAAATATAAGCATGTAATGACTCAGATGCGGTCAGGTACTATAGACAATTTCGAGGAGGGGGAGTAGTAAATTGCTGAAAAGCTAGTCCACCTTCTGGTGATTCGTCTTTTCTGATATCATCATAAAACGGAGGGAATGTATTGTTATGCGACTCTTATGGAAGGATTACGATCGTCTTGTATATAGTTATACATATGGGCCTTAAGGGAAACTATATACTATTTCCTAAAGTTGCATTTAGATGTAAAACATCGCCGAATGAGGAGGAACATTTTAGGAAAAAAATACTGCATTGTCCCTTGAGGTTAATTAGCAAAACAAAATGAGTCAAACGTGGGGACAGGTGGTGACACTAGTTGGTAGATAATCAGGTGTTCAGCGTAAATATGAAGGGAAACCCCCTTTGCACTGGCGCAGTACCTTGAAAAACACTATAATGGTATCTTAAATGGATAAAAACCAGCGTCCTTTCAATATATTAGGTAATTAACATGTTAGTTTTACAAGTACGAAACCGTGCAAACATATGAAATATTGGTTATCGCATTACATTGATACAGAAAAATTTACGCTTATTTGTGTATAGTCTCTTAGGACGTGTGTTGTATAATCTGAGAGTCATAATAAGGACAAGGAATTTCATGATCCTTTTCAATGAAATATATGTTATAATGAAGATGTCTTTGGATGTAAGAACGACTAGTATTAACATATAAAAGAGAGAGGAGGTCGCAAGCTATCAATCGTTAGGGTCCTCTCCCTGCGAGGGTTATTTGTTATTGATTATGACAGTTTCATTCATTAGGAGAAGTGGTCACTCGTCTGTACATGGTCAATTATCGATCTAGGTACAAGTCATAACACGATGATATTGCGGAGGGAGGGGGGTGAGATGGAGGTGGGTCATCAGTGACACCTGGATAGGGATATAATATTGGTCGTGTCACGCTCATTAGCATAGGTTGTGATCACCACTGTAACACTCAGTGTAAGGCGTATTATCTCCTTCAGCAGGAGTTGTGACTTGTTTGTTGCTTCTTATTTTTCTTATTGTTAGTTGCTTTGTAATGATGTATGGAGGAATGTGGGGCAGGGGGCGGTAGGAAGGGGAAGGGATCAAGGTCACTTGTTTCGGGGCCATACCTGAATTTGGTCATTACTGGACTGGCTTCTATCGTCCTGCGGTGGGGTCTTCCCTTGAGCGGGTATTTTGTTATTGGTTATGAGGGTGTGATCACTCGCCGTAACACGGTCATTTGTCAAGTCAGTACAAGGTCAAACATAGTGATACACATGGGTCTTAAGGGAAAAACTAAATATTTTCCTTAAGTTGCATTGTAGATTGTAAAACATCGAGAAATGCGGCAGGAAAATTTTAGGAAATATACGCATTGTCCCTTGAGGTTTAATTAGCAAAACATAACTGAGTCCCACTGGCGACAGGTTAGTGACGCTAGTGTAGGATAATTAGGTGTTCAGGCATAAATATGAGGGGAAACCCCGTCTTGACCTGGTGAGATACCTTGAAAACCACTATTCAGGCTCTCTAAAAGAATAAGACCAGCGTCTTCTTTTCAGTCATAGCGTAATTTAACCTGTTAGTTTTATAAGGTATGAAAGTGCAAAGTATGAAATATGGTTATCGCATTTACATTTACACAGAAACTTTAAGCCTGGAATTTGTGTATACTCTTAGGACCGTGTGTTTTGTAAGCTGAGAGGTCATAATAAAGGCATATTGAGTGCACATAGGCATATGGGAGGGGGGAGGGAGGAGTGATGATGGGGTGGGGTCATCAGCGGACAACTGACATCGGGCTATCATATGATCGTGTCCACGCCATTAGCTATAGGTGCAATCACTCACCTGTAACACTCAGTGGAGAGCTTGTATATCTCCTTAAGAAGGACTGGGACTGGTGATTTGTTTGTTTGCTTCCTTTTCTACTATATTGGTTTGTAATGGGTATGGAGGAATGTGGATAGGGCGGTAGAAGGAAGGAAGATCACCTGTTCTCGGGTCAAACACCTGAATTTGGTCATTACTTGGCCTGACTTCTATCCGTCCTGCGTTTGGGTTCTTTCCTGTGTGGTCATTTGCTATGGTTATGAGGGGGATCACGCGTCTGTAACACTCATTGTCAAGTCAGTTACAAGTTCAAACAATAGTTATACATTGGGCAAGTAGTGACGCTAGTTGGTAGATATTAGGTGTTCATTCGTAAATACGAGGGGAAAACCCGTCTTTGACCTGGGGTAGATACCTTAAAAACCCTATTATTGCTCTCTAAATAGAATTAAACCCAGCGACTTTTCAAATCTATTAGGAATTAACCTTTAGTTTTATAAGCAGGAAAGGCTTGCAAAACATATGAAATAGTGGTATCGCATACATTACACAGAAAATTTAAGTCTGTTATTTGGGTTATCGCCTTTAGGACGTGTGTTTGTGTAAGCTTTGAGACATAATGAAGTACAAGAATCATGATCCTTTTCAATAACTAATTTTTATTATGAATATGTCTTGGGGATGTAAGAACGGCTAGTATAACATATTAAAAGGTGAGGCCCCTACCGCTCCCCACCCGCCTACCTCCGTACGGCCAACAATGGGGGAAGGGGTGGGGGGCCCCCGGGACCCGGGGAAACCCCAGGGGCCCCCGGGTGGGGGTTTTTCCGCCCAAGGTTTTGGGGCATGGACCACAGGGATCTGCCTTACCGAGGATGCGCAGGAGGGCAAGGGGGGGTGCGAGAATGCCCCGAACGACCTTTGCCGGGGGGGATGTTCCCCCAAAGGGTCTGGGGGAACGGACTGCCGGGGAGTGCCTGCGAGGACATGCCGAGAGACGCGGAAAAGATAGGGAGTAGAGGGACTGTGGAGGAGCAAGGGTAACACCAGTCGAAGAAGGCAGGCCGTGATCGCGGGAGAGTGGGGTGAGAAAGGCAGGTCTGGGGCAACACACGCGGGGATGTAGGGCCTCGGTGAGGCATCTCGCATTTGTGGCTCTCTCAAATATCTCCAATTTTTAAGATTATTTTGAAGAAAGAAGGGAGATATGTCACAAACTGCGGATGGGGTGTGTCGACGTTCTAACCACGGCGCGGTGGCGAGTGGTTAGAACGTCGGACTGCACGACGGTAATCGAGTTTAGGGTCGAACCCCGGCCGGCGGTTTGTTCCCTTGGGAAAGTATATATACATGTATGTATTATAAAAATTTAATACAAAAGATAATATAAACAATATTAATATATATAAATAATTATATATTATATATATATATTTTACATTATAATACACATATATAACCCACATATATATTATATAATAACAAACATTTTAACATATACATACTTGTATATGTATATACATTATATGCATAAAACATAACATATATGTGTATTTACATATGTGTTTTATACATATAGTATATATATGTATACATGTGTATATATTGTACACTTAAAATAAATTATATCATATAACTGTATAAAATTATTTATTTTATTTTAAATACCATATTTATAAAAAAATATTATATAGATAAAAATAAACATACACAATATGGTATATATACATATGTGTATAAACATATATGTAAATACATGTTTAAAAATTACCACAAAATATACCAATATGTATATATATACACATGTTAATATATAAAATATATATAATAATATATATATATATATTATATATAAAAATTTAAATAATACATATGTATATATATGTGTGTATAATATATATATATATATATAAATATATATATATATATAATAAAATATATATATATATATATATAATATATAATATATATTATATACAAGATACACAGTGGTGTGTATATATATGATATGTATATAATATGCAATATATGGTATAATATATGTTTATGAAATATATACGATATTTATATATGCATATGTATATATGCAATTTATATGAAATTTTATATTTTATGTAAAATATGTTATGATATATATGATTATACAGTAATACATTTTATAACATGTAAGTATAGTTTTACAGGTATAATTGTATATGTAGTAGAAATTTTTATGAATATGCATAATATATGTATATATTTATATAGGTATGTATTTTTATATGTATGAAATTTATTATAGGGTTGTATATATATATGTTGTACATTATGATAATATATTATATATGTATAATATAACGTTTAATGTATAGTATTGTATATGGATTTTTTATTTATAGTTATATATATATGTATATTATGTATGTATATATACGATATATATGTATGTAGGTAATATATATATATATATATAAATATATATATATATATATATATAAAATAGGTGTTGTGTGGTGTGTTGTGTGGTTGTGTGTGGTGTGTGTGGTGTTGTGTATACAATATATCCCATACATATATATATATTTTATATATATATATATATAAACACCCATAAAATACAATACTTTAATATATATAATTATATATATATATATAAAATAATATATTAATATATATATATATGCATAAACAATTTTGCATAAAAATAATACATTACAAACACACACACACAACACACAATATATAATATATTAAAATTATTTTATATATATTAAATATAATATTATAATTATATAATATGGGGTTTTGTGGTGTTGTGTTTGGTTTTTTTGTGTGGGTGTATACATTTTATATACCACAACACACACACACCACCCCACACACAAATATTATATAATATATATATTATATATTATATAATATATATATATATATATATATAGTATACATACATATGGGGGCGCGGTGCGAGCGGTTAAAGCACGGACTCAAAAACTGTCACGACGGCAATCTGTGTTGAGGGTTCAGTCACCGCCGGCGCGTTGTTTCTTGGCAAGAACTTCACCTCGACTCTAACTACACGGGTGCCGCCCCCCCCCCACCAAAAAATTATCATAAAAACACCCAAAAAAAAAAACCCCGAAATTGAAAAAAAAAAAATCGCCCCATGTCAAGGCCCGGGGGAAAGGGTTGAAGTCGGTGTCAGGGAAAATGGGGAAAGT
>NW_023643919.1:0-8938 GCF_015228065.2 Penaeus monodon | reverse complement strand
TTTAAAAATTTTTTATTTAAAGGAATTTTTTCTATATATATATAAAATATATATAAAAATTATAATAAATATATTTTTATATATATATATATAAATGTGTGTGTGTGTTTTCATGTATTTGTGTTTTGTGTGTGTGTGTTTTGTTGTGTGGTGTGTTGTGTGTGTGGTGTTTGTGTGTGGGGTTTTGGGGGTTGTGTGTGGTTTTGGGGTTGTTTTGTGTGTTTGGGTTTGTGTGTGTTTTTGGTGTGTGTATGTGTTTGTGTGGGGGTGTGTTTGTGTGTTGTTTGTGTGTGAGTGTTTTGTTGTGTGTGGTGGTTTTTTGGGGTTTTTGGATTGTGTTATGTGTTTGTGTGTGTTATGTATATTATCATATATATACAACATATCCCTACATGCATATACATCTACATATACATACAACTCAAAATACATACAACATTTACATACATACATATACATACTTCTACATACTGCATACAAAATTACAACATACAGGCAAAAATTACACATAACTACATACAAAACAACATAATACAAATAACTGCATACATACATACATACAACATATTAATACATGCTTTAATACATAAAATACATATACAAATACAACAATAATCATACATGCTAATACATAAATATTACATAATACATAATTCATACAGCATATATACTCAACAACATAATACATGCATCATCATATACATCTACATACATACAAAAACCATACATATACCATACAAAAATAATATACATACTACATATACATACATACAAAAATTACATACATACATACTATATACACACATATATAATCATTTTTTTTTTAACGGTGGGTTTCATGTTGAGCCGCCGTGGGTCACAGCATAAAATTTTAAATTTGTAGTTTTGAGATGCCTTTGGAGGGATACGGGGGGGTCCCCATTTCCCTTTTTCCACGGAGAGTGCCGGTGTACCTTTTAGGAAAATCATTCTTCTTTTTTAATCCGGGTTGGGACCAGCACTGATTTGGGGCTGGCTTGGCCCCTAGTGGTAGGGAGGCAATCGAGGTAAATTTCCTTCCCAAGGGGGGTTTCCAACGCTCGCTATTTTTTATATACATACATACATAAATCTTTAAATATATTTTTTTTTTTTTAAAACGGTATTTCATTTTTGACCGCCTGGTCACAGCATGTATTTAAATTTGTAGTTTCATGTTTTGATCTCTTGGAGTGAGACGTGGTAGGGTCCCCATTTCCTTTCCTTTTGCCGGTGTACTTTAGGTATCATTCTCTCTATTTACCGGGTTGGGACCAGCACATTGGGCTGCTTCCCCACCTTGGAAAAATGGGGCAATCGAGGTAAATTTCCTTGCCAAAACTTCATCGTACTAGGTTCGATTTACTAAAATATTTAAATCAGCGCGCGTGCCCCTACGCGCGCGGGAGCGGGTGCATGGATGAACCAAGCACTCGCAGGGCGATTTTTGGGGGGTTTTATTTGCATGATTGATATATATACATATATTTAAAATTTAAAACAAAATAGTCATACATACACTACATACAATATTATTACACAACATTTAAAACATTACATACATACATAACTTACTATTTTAAAATATAATACATTTTAACATACACAATATACTACAAAAACAAAACAACATACATACAAAAATTAAACAAAACATAACAAAATACATTATATACAAAAATACTACATACATACATACCATAACATACAAAACATAAACATACATACATTTTAAAAAACAACAAATAAACATACAACTATTAAACATAAAAACATTAAATACATATAACTACTCATACACAACAGCAAAAACACTCAACATACATAATCATCATTCATATATACATACATAAATAATACAAAACAAACTATAACTCAAAAATTAAAAATTACAACATAACAAATAAAACTAACAACAACAACATAAACTTTTTACAACAAAACATACATAATATGTATAATAATACTATATATACAACATATACAAAAACAATCAACTACAATAATACATACAATAATACCCCAAAAAAAACAAAAAACTAATAACAAAACAAAATACATAAAATACCCCTACTACAAAACAACACACAAACATAAAACTAATACATAAACAATACATACTACATACTCAAATACATCAATTTCATAATACTAAAACATAAAATACAACATAAATAAAAAACATAAACAACATACAACAATACAACATACATAATATACATACATAAATTAAAAACCCCTAAAACTACAACATATACATACTACATACATATACATACTACAATATACATACATACATATAAAATACAACATATACATACAACAATATTACAAAAAACAACATACACACTCAAGACTGTCACGACGGCAATTGAGTTCGAGAGTTTTGAGTCACCGGCCGGCGCGTTGTTTCCCCTTGGGGAAGGAACTTTACCCGATTGCCTGCCCACCAGGGGGGCCAAGCCAGTAAATCAGTGCCGGGTGATAAGTGGTGACTCGAAAAAAAAAAAAAAAAAAAAAAAAGGGAATGGCAAACCCCGCTCTAAATTGCAAAAAAATCAAGGGGAAAACCAGATCGTCAAGGCCGGGTGGGCCCCAAGGTTTGAGTACGGACTCAAGACGTCACGCGGGAAACTGAGTTCAAGGGTTCAGTCCCCGGCCGGGGGCGTTTTTTCCCTTGGGGAAGAACTTTACCCCCGTTTCCTATCGCCACTGTGCGGGCAAGCCACCCAAGTCAGTGTGCCCAAACCCGGTAAATGAGAGAATGATTTCCTAATAAGGTAAAAACCGGGACTCTCCTGGAAAGGAAAATGGGACCCTACCACTACTCACTCAAGGCATCACAAATGAAAACTACAAATTTAAATATCATGCGGGACCCGGCGGCTAAACTGAACCTCCGTTAAAAAAAAAAGATATAAAGACATACAATTATATATATATATAATTTATTAAAATTTTATATATAATTTTATGTATATATTATGATATATGATATTAAAATCATGAGTTACGCACACACACACCACACAAAAACACACACCCACCCAATATATATATAATATATATATATTATATATATATATTATATATATATATATACAATTTATATAATTTATATCGCGCACACACACAGAGGACACACAAAAACACACCACATACCACCACACACCACACAACACACACACACACACAACCACACACACACCACACACACACATATATATTATATTATATATAATCATAATATATTATATAATACCTCTCCATACCCACACACACACCAAAATTATGTAAGTAATTTATATATATATTTTAAATAATATTAAATACAATATATTTAAAATTATATTAAAATATATATATAAATATTTATGTAATAATATAAAAATATTATAATATAATAAAATTATAAAAGGGGGAATAATGCAAGCCGCATTCTATGGGAAAAAAACCCCCCTTTGACCAGGATAAAAACCTAGGCCCCCGGGTATAAACCCCGGAGGCCATGCTAAACCAACCATGACACAAGACCCACTGTATATGTAGAAAGGAGTTTGCAACTAGGATCTCCTGCCCATAGACACTATATCTATGTATTTGAAAATGACAGCAAAAGTTTCACGCCCACCCCCCGGGGTACTCGGGGGAAATCATTAGCAATTGAAATCTAAGTCAGAGTTTTTTTTTCTTTTTTCTTTTTTTTTTTCTAAGGCCTGCCAAGGACGTTGGCGATCGGGGATTTTTTTGGCATTTAGAGGGGTGGTTTCCCTCCCTTCCGCCGGTGTTTTATCGAGTTAACCTCTCTATTTCCCCGGGTCGGGCCCGGCAGATTTGGGGCTGGTTTTCCCACCCAGGGCTAGGAGGCAACGAGGTGAAATTCCCTTTCCCCCAAAGGAACAACGCGCCGGTCGGTGACTCGAACCCCAATAGATTGCCGTTGTGACAGTCTTGAGTCACGCTCTAACATTCGGACCGGGGCCAAAGTAGATGTTTTGGGTATATTTTAAAGAGGGAAAAATAAAAACGCCCCCCGATAAAATATAAAAAAAACACATACTCATACAATATATGAAATATAATATATATATATATAATAATAAAATTATATATACACATAATATAAAATAAAAAACCACACTTACATGTGTGTGGTGTGGGGTGTGTAGGGGTTGGTGAGATCAGGTCAGCCCTGAAGATGGAATCCGGGTGGTTTTCAAAGTAGTCTCACTTTCAATAAATCTAGTTTTTGAATTCCATATATATAGGCGTGTGTGTGTATATATTTGTGTGTATATATATATATATATATATAATAATATATATTTAAAAAATTATATTACACATTAAAAATAAATTTTATATAATTATAATATATATATATATATATATATATATATATTTTATGATATATTAAGATTATAATAATGCATTATGTATATGTATGTGTATAAAATATTAATTTATTATAATTAATATATAAAATATAAAATATATATATATATATTAAATAGGGATACATGTGGGATGTGAAAGAAACCCCCAATCAAAAATATATATAATAATATTATATATATATATATATATTTTTTATATATATATATATTATATAATTTAAATTATAACAATATATATACATAATATAAAATTTTATTTATATATATAATATTTATATATAATTTTTTTATATACAAATATATATGATAGATAGATAAGATTTTATATAATTACTGGTTATGTACTTGACATGTATCTTTATCTATTATTTTTCATCTACATAATATGATAGATAAATTGATATGATAGACAGATAGATAGATAAATAGATAGATAGATGAAATACCCACAGACACTGCATAAACACACACACACCACACACACACACACACACACAACACACACACAACACACACACACACATAAATATATAAAATATATATATTATATATAATTATATGTGTGTGTGTGTGTTGTGTGTGTGTGGTGTGTGGGGGTTGTGGGTGTCTGTTTGTGTGTTTTAATGTATATATATATAATAAATATAAAATATAAAATATATATATATTATATATATTTAATTGGTGGTGTGGTGTGTGTGTGTGTGTGTGTGTGTGTGTGGTGTGGGTGTTTGACCACACACACACACACACACCTCCCACACAAAACACAAAACCACATGTGATTTGCAACGCCCCTGGTCGGTGGTCCTGGAAAACAAAAAAATCCCAAAAAAAACGTAAAACTGGAAAAAAGGGGGGTACCTTAAAAAAAACAAAGAAAAAGAGGACTAGGTAAAAAATTAAAAAAATCACACAGGCCACACTACACAAAATAAAAAAGGGAAACTGGACATGAAAAGGAAAAAGAAAAAATTTAAAACTACAATCCGGGTTGTCAATACTCTTTAAAGTATATTCAGGTGCCGAGAGGGACCGCAACAGACCGAGAAAGTCTACGGGATCCGTCACCGGCAACAGAGAAGGATGCAGCGGTTTGTTTCACTATACACACACAAACATTTATGTATATGTATTTTATCTATCTATCTATTTCTATATATGTATAATTTTCACGATATTATAATATATATATATAAAAATTATATATATATATAAAATTATAATATATATTACGCGTACACCACACCATGAACATACCACACAAAAACACACCACTCACACACAACACATAAAAGCGCGCGCGCGCGCGCGCAAATACATACAACGCAAAACTTTTTGTAATGTATGTTTATCATTTCCCATCTAGCTAAAAAATATACAATATATATATTATATATAATTTAAATATATGTATTTGTATGTTATAGCATATATAAAAATAAATAAAAAAAATAAATATTATACTTTTAATATATATATTAATATATATAAATATATTTTAATATAAAATCTCAACAACAAAACTCCAACCACAAAAAAACACCAACACACACACACAACACATACACACACACACATAACACACAAAAACCCCCACACACACACACCCACACACACACACACACACACAACACACACACCCCAAAATATATATTTTATATATATATATTATATATAATAATATATATTTTATTAATATATGAAAATGGAAAAATGCAATGCCGCTTCAATCGATAAATAACAACCCTCCTTGCCAGGACCGAACCTAGGACACTCGGGTATAAAAACCCGGAGCCTTGCTAAACCAAACCCAGACACAACCTATGTTAATGTAAAAAGGAGTTTGCAACTAGGATCCCCTAGCTCCATAACATTCCCATCACTCGTATTTGAGAAATGACAACAAATTTCACGCACACCCCCCGGGGAAAATTTTATTTGAAATTAAAACCCCAAGTCGATTACGAGCAATTATGAAAGATGGAAAAAATTAAATGCCGCCGATATAATAAAATAAAAACCCACGTACATACTACATACTACATATTATATATATTTTAATATAATATATATATATATATAATTAATATATATATATGATATTAACAAATATACATATACAAAGAAAACAGTGCGTGTGATGTATGTGGTGTGAGATACCTATCCCCCTGTCTCCTCCCTCGTCCTCTCTCTCTCTCTCTCTCTATATAAAAATTATATAATATATTTATAAAAATTTATATAGATGAATTATAGATTTATAAGATAAAATATATATATATAAAAATATATATAATATATATATATATATATATATATATATAGATAGATATAAAAAAACTGTGTTGTGTATTGTTGTGGGTTTGTGTGGGGTTTGTGTGTGTGTTGTGTGTGTGTGTGTGTGTGTTGTGTTGTGTGTGTGTATGTAGCAAATATATAATATTATATTTTAAAAATTATAATATTTTAAAATTATATATAAAACATATATATATATATTTTATAAAAGATAATTTTTAATCAATATATGTATTTTTTATAAATTATATTAATTATGTATATTTTAATGTATATATTTCTTTATATAAAATTTAAAATATAATATATATATTATATATATATGTAAAAATTAATTGTGATATAACACAAATATACGTTTTATGTCAATATTATATATACATATAATATAAAATGTGTGTTTTTGGGGGAGATAGGTTGTGTGTGTGTGGTGTGTGGCGTGTATATGTATATGTATTTTATATATTATATATATATATATATATATATATTAATTATATATTATTTATTATACAATTTATGTGTATATGAGTTATATATATATAATAATATAATATATATATAATTAATATATATAAATAAATGTGATATATACGTGTATGTGATATAGTAACAACAACACTTTATATATATATATTTATATATATAATATATATATATAATATATAATATTATAAAATATAAAATATATTATATATTTATAATATAATATATATAATATATATATATAATATATATGTGTTTGTGTTGTGTGTGTTGTTTGTTGTGTTGGTGTGTTTTGGGTGTGTGTGTGTGTGTGTGTGGTTGTCTGTGTGTGTGTGTTGTGTTGGTGTGTTGTGTAGTGGTGTGTGTGTGTGTGGTGTGTGTGTGTTGTGTGTGTGTGTGTGTGGTGGTGTTGAATATGTTATGTGTTTTGCGTTTGTTTGTGTATATATATATATAAAATATATATTAATAAATAAATTTATATATATAATATTATAATATAGGTATGCATCCATATTACATATGTTGTTGTTCCAAAAATTATATTATTTTATATATATATATATATATTATATATAATATAATAAAATTTAAATATATCCATATTTCATATATATATACATATATGTGGCATATAATATAATAATAAAAAGATAGATAGATGTTAGATAGATAAATAGATAGTAGAAAAAAATACATGACAAAACACACACACACAACAACATACCACTGACGCATACACACACACACACACACACAACACACACAACCACACACACACACACACACAACACACAAAACCCCCAAACACACACACAAATATATAATATAATATTAAATATAATATAATATATAATATATATATATAATAACACACAAACAAACACACACATGTGTATAATAAATTATACATATAAGTATATAAAACAAAATATTAGTAGATAATAAATAGATAGATATAGGGGTTTAATATATGTGTGGGTGTGTGTGTGTGTATTTGTGTGATTTCTTCTCGTTTCTCTCTCTCTTTTCCTCTCCTCTCTCTCTTTCCACTCTCTCTCTCTCTTTCCTCTCTCTCTCTCTCCTCTCTCTCTCTCTTTTATTTTAATAAAATATTTTTTATTTATATATATATATATTATATAAATTATCTATATATATATATATTAATATTATATATATTATATATATGTGCGTTTTTTGTGGTGGTGTGTGGTGTGTATTGGTGTGTAGGGTTGGTGTGGGGTTTGGGTGGTGTGTGTGTGTGTTTGTGTGGTGTGTGTGGTGTGTGGTGTGTGTGTTGGTGTGTGCGGGGTGTAGGTATGTGTTTGGTGTTTGTGTGTGTTGTGTGTGTGTGTGTGTGTGTTGTGGGTGTGTGGTGTGTGTGGGTGGTGTGTGTGGTGTTTGTGTGGGTTTGGTATAAATATATACATTTATATATTAATATAATATATTTTATATAAAATATATATTTTATAAATACACACAACCCATACATTATGGGCATGTTGAGTAAATTGATTTATGAGTTGTATAATATAAATATATTATTTTAATAATATATATATATATATATATATATAGTATATAACATGGGTTTACATATATAAAAAAAATAAAACACTATATATGGGCAAAAACTCCCCTTGCTAATAAAATGAAGAAAAACTACAAAAAAAAAACTAGATTTTATTGAAAGTAATACATTTTTCGAAATCCCCCGGGTTCCATCTTCA